>NW_004797330.1:61998-112019 GCF_000002075.1 Aplysia californica | reverse complement strand
AGGGGGGGGGGGCAATTATCGCGAATTATAGGCGATTTCCAGGTTGAGAACCATAGATATGGGGTACATAGAAGCGGAACCAATAAATTGACAAAAAGATATTATTAATCCGCATACAGGAAAAAGAGATTAAAACAGCACCTGGGCATGGATGGCTGGTGCCTCTATAAATAAATAATTGATGGTCAAGTCAATGTTGATAGGGGTGTTAAGCCTGTAGGTCTACATGTACCATTTCACTATTTTTACCAGCTTTTCTGGGATTCCCTGGTGCCTCAACGTTCCTACTCAGTCTATATTGCCACAGGTCTTCTCGTAGACAAAAAGGGGTCTCTCGCAGCCTAGAGGTTAAGGTGTTTGTCTTTCATTCAAAGGTCCTGGGTTCAAATCCGGAGCGACGGAGAATTTTCTTCAAAAAAATTGACTCCTTTCTCCTCTTTTCCTGCTCCCTAGCAATTAGCAATGTTCTGTCGTCTGCTTTCGTTTCCACTTTCTGCCTCTACCCCCTCACCTCCTTTGCCCCCTCCTCCAGGCTCCTGACTCTTTCTGCAGACTTTCTACTGCTACTCCTTGGCTCCTTACTGCTGTCTTTCAGCCACACCTCTGATTTTTTTTTGTAAGAAAGATCTACACCTAGCCTTCTCGGACGAAAATCTCGAAGGTCCAGTGTGCAAGTTGCGTACGTTAAAGATCCCTTGGTGGTCTAAAGGCGATAAGAGTTGGTTTCAGCCGCCACTCGGGCAAGAGTCAAAATGTCCTACCAACTGAAATTGATTGGTGTGTCCCGCGCGCTCATATGACCTTATGCAACTGCGAGCGCCGTAAAACACTTACCCCCCCCCCAAAAAAAAAAAAGTAGTCAAGGAAGCTGATGATCAACTGAGAGTTCCACTCCAGGGATTGTTCCACTATGATCTTAGGCGTGGCAATCTGGTCAGTTGTTGACCGATTTTTTCCGAAAAACAGCCTGTTCACCCCTAAGTCTTGGGTCGATTGCGGTCTTGATCATCTCCAGGATGATTCTGTTGAAGACCTTGCCCGGAATTTATTATTGATAGAAGAGTGGTTCATCTGTAGTTGCTACCGTTGCTGAGATCCCCCTTTATATGAAGCTGCACGGGATGTCTTTCTTTCCAATCTTTTTGGGAACTTGCTCTCTTTCCTGATCCCAATTAACAATGGGAGGAGATCTGCTGTCACTCTGGCATCTGTTTTAGGGCCTCGGGTGGAATGTGATCAGGACCTGCCGCTTTATAATATGGGGTGCCCACTACGGCAGGATCGTGCCGATCGCCCGACTGATCTCCTAAAACTGAAAAACAAACAAGTTTGTATTTTAGGTGACCGAGTCGGGCGATCGGCCGACCCCATCCGTAGTATCACCTTTGTTCAGCTTAGATTTGTAACTCATTGCTTGCTGTCAGGTTGTTTGGCGGGTTAGGCCTACTTGGGGGCTGATGGTGGTCTGTTCAGGGGGCTATTAGAATGCTCTACCCATCGTTTAGACTGAGTTTCCTTTCTAAAAAACAGTTTTCGCCTCTTGGTCCTTTAGTGGTACTTCTGATCTTTGTGGTTTGGTAAAGGATTCTCATGCCCTCCCCCCCCCCACCCTGCTGCCGCCTCTGCCCTGTCTGCCAACTTGTTCATGAATTCTTCCTTGTCTTTTCTTAGTGATTTCTTGACATCTTTAGCTGTTGTCCTGTACTGCTCTACTAATACATCTGCTCTTGATCCCCTTGTTCTTCTTGCATTCGCCTTTTCTTTCAGTTGCCTTCTATTCCGAATTAAATCCAACGAGTGTTGACTTTTCTATTCTATATGCTCCGGGACATATTTTCATCGAGTAGGCCTACTCCTTGACATGTTGAAGTAAATATTTCTTTGACCTTCGTCCAGGACATCTCCACCTCCATGTCCTCCCCACCAAGAGGTTCAGATATCTGTTCCTCAACTGAAGCTGAAACTCCGTTTTCTTGTGTCCGCCCAAGAGACCTACTTGGAACTTCGTTGTTTTGGTTTCTGTTTTGGCTCTTTTTTTTAGACGAAGCTTGAGTTTCGCTAACACTAGCAGCAAATGATAACCCGATTCTACACCTGCCCCTCTCTGTACTAAGCCCGACTCATGAATTATCAAAATAATGTTTTCTGGACGTAAAAATATCTTCTTTTTTTTTAAACCAAAAGAAACCTCCCAAACAAACAAACATACAAAAACAATTAAGTTGTAAAATGTCCCTTGTATCTGTGTCGAGTGATAATCACATGTATTCATGTATACAACAATAATCATTGAAAATGTTCTTTCAGTCATGACTTAATATTACAATGCCCAGGACTAACTTCCAAACTCAACTGTATCAAATGATATTTAAATCATGCTTGTTGGCTAGACCAATTTGATAACTTAATAAATTTATGTCACTATTTTGATTCATGTTTTTGTCGTCATGCGTCACAATATATCATTGTCAAAGGCACTTAACACAGATTTCCCCCTTCTTCACCAGCTATAGACAGCAACGGGTCTTGTCAGTTTTTTAGTCTGAGCGCATCATCAGCTGCTTGCACTGCATGCTTCCCGGGAAGCCGAGAATCGTTCTGGGTGTTTTAGTTCTAGTCTGCTGGGGGTAACATTATAGGTTTATAGATTGTGAAAGGCATATCTTGCTGTGGAGCGGGGATATACAAAGAGATGCTATTACGATTGTTATAGTGATTTAAATATAGTAGGCCATATACACTAACCAGCACCATGTCACCTTGACACAATCCATTCTGATAATGCTGATCGGGTACTTCTGACCTTGATTAGTGGGTATCCCGTCAAATCATAGGCCTAAGGATGGGCAAAAGCAACCATATTGGTACAACTTAATCAAATCCTCCCAAATCAAACGAGGATGTTTTGTTTTGTTTTTTCTTTCTCGCCACCATTTGATACGTTTGATGAAACGAATGCTACCTCACATTGTAGGATCTGATTTTTAGTTTGGTGCGGAATGCAATTAAGCGCTTTTTCAACTTTCAAATTTGATGAAGCAAGGCAGAGACCAGTGTAATATATTAGGCCTACTGGGTGCAATAGAGCAGCCATTAACCGACCCGAACCGATCTAGTCTGATCGTGAAGATCGAATACTTAACAAGAAAACCAACCCAATGTGCATCCGTTTTAATTAAGTACCGGTAACGGTTATATTATGCGTAAGCGGGGGAGAACGGTATATAATTAATGCGATCACGTATAGGATTACGCATACGTTCAAAAGCTAGGACGAATTAATGGCCATTTTCATTACTGTGCTAATGTGACTATCCTATTGTGATGTCATATTACTTTAATAGATTTTCACTTACGAGATGTTGACTCTGTGGAGGTTTGGAAACCCACACTTTTCTACCAAAGGCTACATAATGAACTACTTGGAACGATCTATCGCACGGCCTCTGCATGAAAGTATTGAATGGTACTTCGGGATTAATCACTAGTGTTGCAATGTTTATTTTGTTTTCAGCAGGTATCATCATACTGAGCATTTTATATGACAACTGTATTTATTAGCAAGGTGTTGGCCTATGAATCATTCTGAAAATGTGCACAGCTGGAGTGCTCCCTTTCTCCAACTGTGACTTACAACAAATTCAGAATTTAAATAAAATCAGGCCTTTTTAATTAAAAGATGACCAAATACTTCTTTGTCGATTTCCTTACTAGAATATTGAATTATTATCACAATTATTATTGTATAATATTGTTATTATTATAATATAATATGAGCATGATGAAATGATTAACTTTGAAGTAAGCGAAATACGAAAACTAACGAGACATCTTCTTTTATGTGGAGGAAATTATTATAAGAAAACAAACAAGAGGAATAACTCACGATATCTAATGTCATTGTCATTCATCCCAAAGTGTCAGCCCAAAAACTTAGAATGATTCAATGAAGTATCGCCATCAACAAGATGCGAAGGGCGTTGAAGGTGCCCCTCACAATATGGGGAAAGACAACAATCAAGTCGTTTTTAAATCTCTGTAAGATATTTCACCTTTTGAAAATGCTCATAGATCTAGAAATTCCACTGTCCACCCTGTCGTGTTGTTCAGGACGGTAAAGGAACAGTGCAAGTGCAGTGATGTGATACATTGCAGAGTCAGAGAGTTGAGAGTCAGTCATATTCTTCACTAGGCCTATTATTATCTTACAATTATACACTGTATTGTTAAAGTTATTAACCCTAACTTTACTATTTTGAACTAGATCTAGATCTAGATATCTAGATCTAGATTATAATATTTCGCTGTTTTGACCAACGTCCAATAGTACTAGATATCTAGATCTAGATCTAGAGTAAATCCTGTGGTGCGATATACAGTAAGCGATCTTTTGTGGATGGCCACCTCTATTCTCACCCGGGGTGAGAATAGTGCAGGCGAGTCTTTTGGCTATTCTCACCCGGTGCGCGTTCACCGTTATAGCCTAGATCTAGGCCAACAAATTTTGCGTTCACCCTAAACCACAGAATTCTACACTGTGATAACAGAAAAATTGTAGAATTCTGTGCTGTGAACAAACGTTCCATTACAACTGTACTTGTAGCCTACTAAAAGCCTACAATTTTGTCTGTGGGCAGTGGAGAGAGAGAGTGAGAGAGAGAACAAAACAAAATGGCGACCTGCGTAGTTCGGCTCGATTCGAAAAGTTAAATAGCCGTAGCATCTTTGTAGACAACCAAATTAATTTACTTTTGTGTTTTAACATCATTTTTTAACTTTGTTTTGGTCAATTTGATCGTCCACACCGATAGACAGTATTCAGAAAGAGACAGAGAGAGAGAGAAGAGGGGAGGAGTAGATCTTGCGAGAACTTCCGGGCGGGTGAGAATAGCCACTTTCTTTGTGGATATCTCTGGAAGTTACAGACAGGTCGATCTTCATGATTTTTTCACAAAAGTTAGAAAAACCTCCTTTCTATACGGCATACGGTGTTGTAGCGCATTACTGTAACAGCAGTTTAAAATTTCGGTTTTGAACCATCCACGATGTATAACATATTTAAGGGAAGACATGCATGCTTTTTTCAAAATTCCTTATGCACTGACTTAGCTGTCATTTAAGGGCATTTTATATGACTTTGGGGGTCTTGCACATTATACAGGTAGTTGGATGTATGTTCTTCAGTTCTGTGCTCCGGGTAAATTTTTACACTTTAGGGTGTCATGACCTCGTATAAAACGTTATTTTAATATATATATATAAGCTGGCATTGGTGTATTGGTATCTGTAAAGGGGTGGCTGATTGGGTACCCAAAATGTAGCAGTGTATCTGATAGGTCACACTAAGCCATAGCAGAGAATGATCAATGAGTACAACACGCATTTACTAACAATGCCTCCCACCCCACCCCGTCGACCGATCATCAGTTGATTAGATTAGATTAGTTTGGGTTCATTCATGTGGGAAAACTGCTAGGAATCGATGTTTCGGCCAGCTGATAGGTCAAACTGTTACGTTGGACCCAAGTCACTCACATGTTTGTTTGATAAAAACGAGGTAAAGTGGCCCCCATTTATATCAGTCAAATGTTATAACAGGATTCCAGCCATGGCAGGAAATCCATCCCACTTTTTATAATCTATAATAAAAAGTCATAAATAGCAAGCATTCGGACGGACATGTTCGACTATAACAGTGGTCGAATTGTTTACAAAATCCCAACTAAAACATCGACAAGAGGGCAGGTAAAAGGAAATGAAGCAAGGCAACAGATAACATTTAGGGTGAATTGGACTTACGTGACCTACGGTAGGCTAAGTTGATTGTGACACAATTCGAAATGTAAAACGTTGAAAATCGATATTTTGACCCAAACATTGTATTTTGAAGACCAGCGCCTTCCCTTAAATGTAATTCATAGTGACTGCTCAGTGTAAGACTCTGTCAGTGGGTGGTTGGCGGGTGCTCTGGTGTGGTTTGCTTCTTCTTTCCTATAAAAAAATCTATCGTCCTTATCTCCCCTTCTTCTTTTTTATGTTTGTTACTCTCTTGTAACACCTCTAATCTTCTGGCGCTCATGATATGACCTTATGCAGTTACAAGCACCGTAAAACTTATACTAAAACTAAAGACTCTGTCATACGTCTTTATTCAAAATGGCGAATGGCGGAATATAAACACTAAGCAGTCGATATATGTACATCACAATTGTGAAGGAAAGCTGTTAAAATTTGATTCAAAATATGCATAATTTTTTTTTAAAGGGCTTATTGCATGGCTCTCTTTGTCAATCAAAAAGTATCTAAGTATGTCTCTGATTAATTTATTTTAAAGTAAAAAATAACTGTAAGAGAATGGAAGAATTACAGAAAACAATGGTCATTAGGGAAGTATGAAGGTCGAATTTTACCTTATTATCCTAATCCATCAAGTCTGAATAAAACATTCCAGACTGGAAGAATGCCAACATTTTTATCTATAATGTACTCATGATTGTGCGGTAAGTGCTTTTTTTTGTATGTGTCACTAACTTTGCTGTTAGTGTTAATTTAGTGTATTTCTGGCTATGATAGTGATAGCCCTAGTGAATTTTCCGGTTACTTTTGAAAAGGCCTGCTTAACTGTACACCTTTAAAGGTTGAAGTGAAGCAAGAAGGTAGTTTTGAGGCCAGGTGGGGGCCTTGATGCTAAAGTGGTTTTGTGTGTGTCTGTGTGTCTGTGTGTGTGTGTGTGTGTGTGTGAGTGTGTGTGTTTTTGTGTGTGTGTGTGTGGGGGGGGGGGTGCAGAAGGCCTATCTCCTCCGAGAAAGGAGGCTTATAATATAATTTATAGTCATAGTTTTGAAGAAAATAACATTTCTAAGGGTCTCTTTAAACAGACTCCTCGGTGTGGTTGGTTTCCTTTATACGAAATTATAAACTTCATCACCCTTGTTATAACAATGCCAAATGTGCTCTCTTTCTTGAAGCTTTGAAGCAAGCTTGTTAAAATAGATCTGCATATTATATTTATCATTCGTCGACCATTTGTTTGTAGGGTGGGAAAAGTGATTGTCTGAAAATGGATGATTTGTAAACAAATAGTAAACTTGAGTAGAGAACAAATTGGAGCATAAAAGAATAACAGGTATTTATGTTATAATTAGTGAAAATGAAGTTTTTATCATAGTTGGAAATGCTATGAAAATTTGTTCAATCAGTCAACTTTTTGTGACTAATCTGTTCTGTAATTCTTATGAAAACTAAAAACGTTAGAACTTTGATGATAATTCCTTTTATCCTCAGCTGTTATTTTTCCACGGCACAGTTCCTCGGCTTCAGTTGTAAACCCTGAAAAGAATGGGACTACTTCTAGAGATAGTAACGGCAAAACTAATGATGGAGCACAGCCATTATTTGATGGTCCTTTAGATGTGTACCTTAGTAAAATCAAAAGTGGTGAGCTGAACTCTGATGCCCAGCAGAAGAATGTTGTTGAGCGACTTCAGGCTTTGCACAGAGAGTTGGAGACGTACCAACCTGCAGGGAAACAGAAAACCTCTTGGTTAAAGGTGCGTTGATACTTGCATTAGCTATAATATCGGCAAATTTAACAGTCTCAGATTCTGTGTTTTCAGTTTTACCTTCAGTGTGTATTTTTCTCTTAAACTTAAAGAATAATAATTATTTATTAAAAAACCCCCACGGAATGTGGTGAAAGCACGCTGTTAATATTTTCCCCAATTGAGAATCAATAAAATTTATACTTTATCTGTCCAATCTATTTTAAAGTCTGAGATAAGTGTGAATATAAGCTTTTATTGCACTATCAATTTTTCCACATCTTTCGATCATTGGATCATTGTTAAAAATAGGTTATGAACTTTGAATCATGAGTACCCAGCTCTAGTTTAACATAGTAAAAAGGATTTATGTTTACATTTATTTCAGAGAGTAAAGGAAAATAATGTTGCAGTTAAGGGCCTTTACTTACATGGAAGTGTAGGTAAGTTAATCATCTGTACAGGTTAATTGATGAAAAAGTTTTAAAAAATAGTTAGTGTTTTACAACTGGGTCTTATGTCCTCTTTAAAAAACGATAATTATCTTCAGAGGCAGACCACTCAGATGATTCCTATACAATGCCTTTGAGGGATGAGTTTAAAGGTCAGTTGAAAGTAGTCAGTCTGTTGTGAAAATAGGTGTTTCACTATAACTCTGGGAGTGCAAGCCATCTCAGTGTTAATGGAAAAGATGACTGAATAGACAAAAAGAACAATAACATAAACAAAAGAGCACTGTCGAAACAATAAAATGTATGCTCACCTCTTTTCCAAACTATGTTTCATGAAAGATAGTCAAGTAAAGTATTAGACATGAATAAACTGAACCAGAAGATACAGGTGTGCTCACTGTTGATGCCAAGACTACAAAAATTGAATGCCTAGATTGATTGGAAGGTTTCGTCCCATAATTTGTTTCATTTTCATAGCATTTCCCTTTGTTTTTGAATTTTGAGAAAGGTCATGCTTGTCTCATGGTCTTAACAACCATTTTTTTGTGTGTTAAGGTACGGGAAAGACGATGCTTATGGACATGTTTCATGAGACCAGCAATGTGGCCCGCAGAGAAAGAGTCCACTTTCACAAGTTTATGTTGGATGTTCATAAACGTAAGGATTTGTGAATATTGGAAATCTCTTCGCTTATGCTTGTTGTCGGAGAAGATGGGTGATGGGAGATTGATGATGTGGGTTTTTTTTTGTGTGTGTATTTCATTCAATGTATTGTTGTTGGGTGCCCGCAAAAAAATGTCTGCCACTAAAATTCAATGAACTCAAATAATTTTTAACCTGTTTAAGTAAATCAGAATGTTGGTATCTTAAGATTTAACTCTGTGGACAGATTGTGTCTAACTTAAGTCCTAATTGAATAAGGTAAAAAAAAATTTTAAAGCATCAAAAGTTGACTTCTTTAAAGAAATGAAAACATAAACATTAATGTGGAAAACTTGTAACATCTAACCAACAAAATTTCTTGACTCTCTTTCGTCAGTTATTCAAAGCTTTCTTTACACTAACATTTAACATCAAAGTGTGAGTAAAAATTCTAAATCAAAGTGATAAATTTACCTTAAACTTTCCTGCACTCACTGCCAAAGTATTAACCATCAATCATATTCAGGAATTCATCGACTGAAACAAAGTCAACCCAAGATTTCGACTACCCTGGGGACACAGCCGTTTGATGCTATTGGCCCTATTGCAGTGGAGATAAGTGAGGAAGCCTGGTTGTTGTGTTTTGACGAGTTTCAGGTAAAATTTTGAGTTTTATTGATATGAATTATTCTTAAACATATATATCGATTGTAGAACTAAACTTGTTATCCACTCCATTACCTGTCAATACTTTCCACTTCTCCTTTGACTTTATCTGTAATGACTCAGTGACCACTTGCTTATCTGCAGCCACAAAGTCCTGTCATGTACACTCACAATGTGTACTATTTGTACATAGAAGAGTTGTTAGCTGCAAAGTTCACTTATGGTAAGTTGTTACATTTCAAAGGAAATGTATTTGTCTCTTGCCCAGTATTGTCTGCAGCACACAATTGTTGTAGAGCAGGGGGTGGGTGGTTGGCGGGTGCTCTGGTGTGGTTCACTTCTTCTTTCCTATCAAACATCTATCGTCCTATTCTTCCCTTCTTCTTTTTTATGTTTGTTACTCTCTTGTAACACCTCTAGTCTTCTGGCGCTCATATGACCTTATGCAGTTTCGAGCGCTGTAACACCTCTACTAAAACTAAAACTAAGAGGAGTGGAAAATTTCTTGAACTGTCACTGTCAATACACATGTTTCTTCTTTTGCAGAGGTTTTTTTTTTTTTGCTTTGGTTTACTGCTTTTGTAATAAATGTTCTGTGCGCAATGCCATATACACAGATGTGGATGTGTATCCTGTTGAGATTGCAAAAAAAATTATGATTATAGCATGTTTGACTGTGGGTTGTTTGCTAAAGCAGGGGGAAAAAATCCTCACAGCAGTGAAACATTAACATTATATAATACTTCCTGTATGTGAAGAGCAGGTAGGGTTGATTTTATTTATTTTTTAGCTTTAGAGTTTTGTTAATATTTTATCATTTCAAGTTTATCATTGGGATTTTTTCCCTCCAGGTGACAGATGTTGCTGATGCCATGATTCTGAAAAGACTCTTTACTGAACTTTTTAAAAATGGAGTTGTTGTAGTGGCTACTTCCAACAGACACCCTGATGGTATGCTGGCTCTAGATGTTTTCGTCATATTCAATTCTCTACCTCTTAACGCTTTCTTAATTCTGTTACATTTATACTTTTTCGTATAGAACATTTCATTTGTTTAGGATGGTTTATAAAAATACAGCGAACCTTGCTTCCAACAAATTTATCAGCTCCAATTTTTAATTAGGTTGAATCCAAGGTTTTGAAGACAGCAAAGTCCAATAGTATATGTCATATTTCTTGCTAATTTTATGGGACCATCTATCCTAAATGTGTCCAGTTGCAGTGCTGTATTTGTGGCTATTATCTGTTTAATTTTTTGTACACCCTTTGACTTCTCGTATCAACTCTTTGTCAGTTTCTAAAAAGATTTTCCTTACTGCCATGATGACCGTATAGTAGCCTACCCGACCACAGAAAATGCCGAGAACTAGGCTGACTGTATTATGTTTGCAAGGCTAGCTCTCAAAAGCAGGTGCATTGCATGTGTCTGTCTTGGTTTATTCTGGTACATATTCAGTTTCTGTCCATGCATGGAGGGGGCCACTGGTAGGTCTGACTTTTTTTCTTTCTTTCTGCTATTTCTGTCTGTCTATCATGCTGTTTCTGTGAACTAAATGATTGCTGTTGTGTTGGTCTGCTTCTTTTTATCCAGTCAGCGTTACTTACCGGTACAATGATTATACTTGTGCTCAGTGCTTTTGAAAATGAAACACTGTGCAGGGTAGAGAGAGTGCTGGAAGACTCATCATAGGGCTACCAATCCTACACATCCAGCATGCTTGCCTGCCTGCCCCCTCCCCCTTCTCCCCTCCCCCCCCCCTGTTTACAAGTAACTTTTTAAGGAATACGGTATTCATTTTCGCTCACTGAATGTTGTTGTTTTGTTTTTAGATTTGTACAAGAATGGCTTACAAAGAGGAACTTTCTTGCCTTTCATAGACATCTTGAAAGTGAGTGAATATATCGATTACTTGCCGTTTTGACTGTGAAGGTGTGAACACTCCATTTATCTTTGACTGCCTTTAGTTACATGGTGAAAATATTCAAGACATTCATTTTTTTTCTTTCGCTTTTTTGTTTAAGGATGCTTCTTATCACTTGTCACCTGCTCTATTGCAGTATTGATGATTTTATTAAAAGGGACAGTGCCAACGAGTAAAGAGACTATATTGCAGTGAGCTTTGTTTGAATTGTTATACTTCATATGGGTCTAAATTGTTATCAAAATGGCAACAGATCTTACATTTATAGCAAATTTTGTAGAAAGTTATTGCTTTTAAACCCACTGTGGATGATGTGAAAGTGGTCATTTCTGTGGATCCCCATCACTGATTTCTCAATTTATTTGTGAGGATCGTCGTAATGTCTGCTCATGTTGATCAGCCTAACACTCAGGGACCTTGGGATAGAACACTGACTCGAACAAAATATGTGTCAACGAAAAACATAATTTTCTGCAGTCTTACCCTGTCTTTATGGGCTGCCTTTTTTTTTTTTCAAATTGTTTTCTAATTATTTTTTTTCTTCAAAATTCTCTCCTTTTTCAGAAATATTGTGAAGTGATCCCTCTAGATTCTGGTATTGACTACAGAAGGTTAAGCTTACCAGCAGAAGGGAAAGTGTTCTTTGTGTAAGTGTAAATTTATCTTTGTCTGGGGTACTGAGGGTTTTACTCTATCTAGTCAGGCTGCTGGGCCTGGAAAAGATGAGTTTCACTGTTTGGTTACCTAGGAAACACCATCCTCTCTAGAGTTTCACTTGAAAAAACAGCATAGATGGAAATGGGCCATGTTGAGGTTCTTATTGAAAAGTGCTGACGGGTCAAATGTTTATAGAGATGATAGAATCTTGCTCATAATTAGAAAGAAAAAGTTCTTTTGCCAGGGTGGTGGTGTTTGTTTTCTGAAAGATTGTGGGTTTAGGCAAAAAAGGTTCATGAGTAAGTAAGACCCTGAAATAGCACCTACCTAAACATAGGTTTTATATAGCATTTATACCATCTCTTTAGCATTAGATATATAGTTTGTAAATTTAGGTAATTCATTTGACTGATCTGTAAATTAGTTATTTATTATGAAGAAACATTGGATTCTATTTTTTTAAAATTGTACCATGCTGTATACCATAAACTCACTTAAAATTTGCAACATGTGGCACTTTATGACAGTTGTCAGCTTATGCTTGCTTTTGAAAATGAAAGTCAGCAGTGTGCAGCATAAAGGATATTATTTTCTCTCTCTCTCTTTCTCTCTCTTTTTAAAGAGGTTCCAAACAGCAGACAGATCCTCATATTGATGCTGTGATAGAGGAATACAAGCAAATACAAGGAACAGGTAATATTTTCAAAGTACTATTTATAATTTTCTGAATGCTAATTATATGTGTATATATATATATATATATATATATATATATGTATATATTGTCTCTGTTATAGAATTGAGCTGGATATTAGGCCGTGTTATTACTATTAGACCTGCTTGCCTTGAACATGTAGTTTGGCTTTTGACTCAACGTGACGTAACCCTTCTGGTGAATTTCTCTCTCTCTCTCTCTCTCTCTCTCTCTCTCTCTCTCTCTCTCTCTCTCTCTCTCTCTCTCTCTCTCTCTCTCTCTCTCTCTCTCTCTCTCTCTCTCTCTCTCTCTCTCTCTCTCTCTCTCTCTTTCTCTCTTTCTCACAGGTAGAGTTGTACTGCATAGTTCTCCCTTACTGGATGTTCACATGTACTTTACTTTTACTTTTCCGATCCAGCGGCCATTTGAGTTCTAGCCCTTTTGCCTGTCACTATGGCAAAGAATTAAATATTCACGTGTAAATATAATGAAATACGCTGGCAACCCAGTGGTGATAGAAATGTAGCCTTTTTGGATACCTTTCAGGGGACAGCAGATTAGTGGACAGAGGGATTTACCAAAGGAGAAGTGAGAACTTTGTCTGCCTTTGATTAAAGTGAGGTAATTCATTAGATTGACTGTGAATTAGTTATTTATTTGAAGAAATTGTGGGTTCTATTCTTTTTTTAGAAATTGTGCCACACTGTAAACAATAAAGCTCACTTTGAAATTTGCAAGATCCATTTTGGTATTACTCCTGATCTTGAAGTGGTAATCTTGAGAAAGGCTGTATTTTTTTTTTCCAAATTGTCTTTGCGCTTGAAAAAAAACCTAAGTTAATCATTTGCCTAGCACTGAGTGTCCACTTTCTCAGGTAAGTCTATAATATTGTCTGTGTGCTGATGACTACTGTCAGGGGCTGTTTGGTGATGGGACAGATGGATCCACAGAGATTTTTTTTGCCCTTTTGCTCCCCAGTGCATCCTTTATCTACTTTATTATCATTATTCTCTTCCTAGAGCGAGATCTGAGGACACTGACCATACTGGGAAGAAAGCTGGTGCTACCTGTGACTTACGGACGTGTGCTTGATACGAGTTTTGACAGCATGTGTCGCAAGGTAGCATTTCTCATTTTTAGAATGCGATATGTTTCTTTTTTGAAGCTTTTATTCTAAGGCTGTTAACAGACTGGCATCTTTTGTGAGGCCGTGAGAGGCTTCGTCGTGGCAAACGGAAGGCATGAGTTTGATTCCCGTATGTAAAGAATTTTTATTGAATATTTCTGTCTTTCTGACTGAATGTTGGATCCCTCTCAACCCGAGTTGAGAGAGTTGGCCCTGACAGGCAAGATAGAGGCAGTTTGCTTCCTGATTATCTAAATAGTGTTGATGGGGAGCTTAAAACATGCACAATTACATTTTATGAACCGTTACCAATCATAGATTGTGAACTGTGTTGTATGGGTTCATTCATTGAATAAATTCTTATACTTCAAGTCGCCTACAGGTCTGGTTGGGTGACAGATGACTGCTTTTGATTTTTGTCCAGCTTGGGAATATTCCACTGAACAGTTAAACAGTGTCAAGTAATAGTTTACATTTGTTGCTCACGTTCACTTTAAAAGCTTGTATTCAGGCTCTACCAGTAGGCAATAAATTTCCATTTAGTTACAAATGTCTGTAAAAATTTAGCTTTGGTGAATCAATTTCTAGATCTGTTTTGTGTTGTGAATCTTGTGTAGTGCTTTTGAAATCCATGACTGAAAAAAGGGTCACTTGTGTATTGAATAATAATAATAATGAAGATCATTTCTATAGCGCCCACTCCCGTGTACATAAATGCATGTACGAACAATATTCACGCACGCGACACACATACGCACACACACTAGCACACACACACATACACACACAAACACACACACTCACAAACCCATTACACGCACACATGTGCTCACACATGCGTGCCAAAAACACACACACACACACACACACACATGCACACACACACACACCTACTTGCTCATCACACGCGCTCGCTTACACATCGTTACGAAATGAGATCGTACACCAAATAAAATGATAATATACACTATGCAATTCGCTAAATTACATAAATGGATACATAGTCATTTACATAACATTGTACTGAACTTGAATCTACTGACATAAAAATGATGTTATGAATCAGGAAGATGGTGATTTATTTCTGATGTGTGCCTGGACTCATGTTCATCTCTTATCTCACAGAACCTTGGTGCAGTTGATTATCTGGAAATCAGCAATGAGTTTGATGTGGTCATCTTGCGTGACACGCCCACTATGAACTTGAGCAATCGCACGGAGGCGCGGCGGTATATCACCCTCATTGACACTCTGTACGATAATAAGGTGAGGTCTTGTTTGTGGTATAGTAGTGGTTATGGGTGTAGTCTTGTTTGTGGTATAGTAATGGTTATGGGTGTTCATTCCCTTGTAATGCCATCACTGGCTGCTTTTGAATTTATAATAGTACATAACAATATTCAAACTAATGAGGGAGTACTTTTTTGATGTGAGTGAAAAGGAGTTTCGAATCAGTGTATGCCTTTGAGCTGTGAAGAAAAGAAGTTAAGTTGTTTGCAGGTCAAATGGATGTTATGATGAATAGAAGTGGAAGTAGAAAATAAAATATGTCACTGAAAGTTTATAATGTGGAAATGAATTTATGCATAGCATATTTGTTTTTTTTCCCTTCGCATTTTGCTTTATACTTTGACCTTCAATTTTTGGTCAAGGAATTAACAGTAACTCTTCTGTCCAAAATCTTTCCATGATTGTGTGGTATTAAATACTTGAACCTGTTGCTTACAAAAAAATTAAAAAATTAGGCAAACCTGTTTTGTTTAGTTACAAGAATTTGTTTGGCTGTTTTTCTTGTGCTTGCTGTTATGTATTGAATGCTGTAAAACTGTTCATTCATCGTCTACTTTTATTGTTCTACTATTGGATGGGTGGATGAATTAAAAGAATTAAAAATGTCTTCTTGGTCTATGTGAAATATCCCAGCATTGTTCAACTTTGTGCTCTTCTTTTGAAGCTCTCGCTGCCTTTGCCTTCCGTTACAGGTGAAACTGGTGATGAGCTCATCATCTCCCATACAAGAGCTCTTTTCTGTTGGAGATTTGAGTAGTCATGACGCCGAGGCCAACATGGCTCTCATGGATGACCTTGGAATTAACGCAGTAAGTAAAATTTAGCAAGTGTTTACTGTGAGGTCCTCGGGGAAGTTAACAGTTTGGTCCTTCTGAAAAATGAAGAAACTTTTATAAGCATAAATACCAAAGAGTATTGTTGCTCTGAAAATAAGGCAAGGAACCCAACACTTTATTTATTAAAAAATGGCCATAAATGTACAAGCAATGGCAGGAACCCTGAGATTATTTTGAGGGAAAAAGAATAAAATCTTTTTTTGATATTTTGGTGTCATATTTAGCGCAGAAAAATGTAAAGAATGAAAAATGTGCTGTGTGAACTTTGTGAAAGTTATAACCATTTTTGAGGTGGACTTGTTAGAAGAGGTTTTCTATATTTCAGCAATGTTGTTACTGTGCGTGTGAGAGTTATGGCTTTGATGGTACCTGCTGATCATAATCCTGTTCTCTCTCACTTTTAGATTGTGAAAATGAAAAATAGTTGGAGAAAAGTAGTTAGAGAAATAAGCTAATGAGCCTGCTAATCATCGTCGGATTTTCCATTGCTGATGTTCTATTAGAGTTATTGCTATGGAGACAGACTCAGTAGTAGTAAGGTCTGGAACAAGCAGTCTTCTCGCAGCAGATGGGTATTCATTTTGAGTAGAGCACATAATAATATGTGAGGCAGCGTGGTGGAATCTGGCTCTCGTCAAAATAATCAAAGTGAAGAAACTTGCATTTCTCCGCAGGTTTGTGAATTTTTATCAAATTTTTGTTTTTTGGCTCAACACCTTTCAAGCCATTAAACAACTCATTTCTGAGTGGATTTTTTTATAAAAACGTTGATTAAAGTCACAAAAAATGTAAATTTTCAGTTACCATGGACTCTTAAGCTAAGGAAATAACTAATCTTTGGTGGCCATTTTCTCACTAATTTTACCTCTGAAAACAGGTGACCCCACCTCCTTCATTGGCAAATATCTTGACTTGTATTCAAGATAAACGGATATTTTGTTCATTGAGATAAAGACGAGAGAACAAGCTTTAAGATGACACCAATAACTCTACATGCCCAAAATTTGACGAGAGCCTGGTTCCACCACGCTGCCACACATATACAAAAAAGTAAGCTTTCTTACCTTCTTATTCGATAAAGCATGGGTTATTAATGTTCATGAATAGGTTGTCATTCCACCCAGTAGTTTTAAAATCACTCTATTGTGTGAGCTCGGCAAACACAAGTAACATTTCAAGTAATGTGGTGGGTGTGGAAGGATTTGACCGTTCTGGTCCTATACAGACTGTTGAATTTCTTGTGAATGGGGGAGAAGGCATTGAAATAAAGTAAAGCGGGACATATGTTGCTCTGCCAAAACTGCGGATACTTGTGTTTTCATATTAACCCTTTTTTAAATCGAAGAGTATACAGACCCGGTACTAGAATTAATATTTTTTTAAAAGATAGAAAGGAAAAAAAAAGTAATGTTTCTTTTCACCCTTAAAATTTTTTTCTTGTTAAACTATAAAGTATGAGAAGTTCAGATCCTGACAAAAGAATTAGGATTTAAAAGAAAAGACTCGCACTGTCGATACTTCTGTCCCTTTTCCTGCCTACCAAGGTCTTTTCTTCCAACTGATGCATTTGAACTAATTAGAGAGTGTTTCTAAGTTTTAGTTATTTGTTACCATGCATCCAATTAATGAATGCTCTTTCCCAGAAATCGGAACTTGCTAGATCCAGCATTTTTACGGGCGAGGAGGAGTTATTTGCCTTTGAACGAGTTGTCTCTCGGCTTACAGAGATGCAGACGAAGGAGTACTGGGATTTTGACCGTCACGCCAAGTCCTCCGCTACTGGAAGCACTCAGTCAAGGTCAAGCTCGCAAAAATCTTGATGATGGCCCCTTTGCTTAGTTGGATCTATGTGCAAAGTTATTGGTTTATGTGGGGTTAGGGATTGTTTAAGAGACACAGACTGTGATAGTAGAATTTTCTTGTCTTTGTAATGCCTATATTTCATAGCATTGCAGATATATATTTTATTTTGAAGCAGTCTGTCTTTTGTCCTAAGTATATCTATGTCTTTTTTTCCCTGGCTGTCGCCCTCTCTGCGTGTTTCTGTCTGTCTGTCAGTTTGTCCAAAGTCTATTACAATAAGTCTCTTATCCTCTTTTTCTTTTCTTTCCTCCTCCCTATAGCCCATTATTTTTATCTTTCTGGCTGTCTTTTTCTTTCTCTCTCTCTCTCTTTCTCTGACTTTCAGACAATGTCTTCCACAATGTGTTGAGGAGCACGCCGTCCAATATATGCAAGTGCGTCTTTGTGTGATGCTTACATCCTATTGTGAACTGATTGTTCTTTGGTTTGAAGGTTGTCCAGGTGGTTCTTTCTTGGCGGTGGTCTGAAGTTGGCCGGTATTATCTTGTGGAGGCAGCAATATTATGTACTAGCAGAGTCTAGATTTTCTGTTTTTTAGGCTGTTTTTTTTTTTATAACATGTCTCAATCTGTGATCAGAGATTGTCCTAAAGTTGGGGACTAATGTTGTAGCGAATTTTTTCCTAAACCTGTTTTTATGCATTGAGTGGTAAATTCTTTTAGATTCTCATTGTTTTTCTCTCACTTTAACCTCTCTTATTTTAACTTATTCTTTGCTGGTATTTCTCAGTGTTTCGCAACTCTGCAATCTTTCTGTTACGATTTTCTTGTCAACTTAATTCTTGCCTGTTGACGTCGATGTCAGACTGAACCCAGCTGTTTTTTAAAATGGTTTCAAATTGAAATTTGCAGTTCTTCCTCTTCCTCTCTTTACCCTTGTCCCATACTTAGAATCACACTCTTGCCTCTTTCTCAACTCGTTCCTCTCACTTCTGATCTGAAACCTGAGTCTCCCACCTTAAGCCGGCTTTACAAAGCTTTATTTGTTTAAAAATCTAGAACATTTTACTTTATCTAACAAGAATAGCTAGTTAAATATTTTGTTTTGTATCGCCGTGAATATCTCCCATTTATGTATTTAGAAAATTTCGCTGCTGAGGATGGGGTCATGGCTTATTTACACCAATGTGTTTTGACGAATTTATTATGTCGATAAAAAGATATAGTTTAACAATTGACTTCAGTAGATGACAGTCTAGAAAGTTTGTTCTGTTTTTTTGCCTGCCAGCCATTTCACATTTTCTCAACCATTTTAAAGGATTTTTCTCAGTTTCTTTACGTACCGCTCAAGTTTTGGAGATTGATGGAATTATTGTTGACTTGGTTAATTGTTACGTTCTTACTTAATTTGCTTTATTTAATTACTTAAATCTTTTTTTCAAGTCTGTGTACCGAAGCAAGGGAATTGTTAAAATCCAATTCTCAGTTGCCTTGGAACTTCCTAGAAATTTTCCTTTTGAAAAAGAAAAAAGACAAAACAAGTGTTTTCTTGATTTGGAACTGAAAAAGAGTGAACTGAATTTTTTTTCAGTTGCTTTGCTTGTGATATTTATTTACTGAGCATTTACTTATTTTATGAGTGCCTTTGAGTTGTTTTTCTAACCTACAATACAGAGCACTGGCTACAGCAAATCAACTGGTGATGGACTGTTTTGTGATCCGACACACCATGATGAAAAGATTAAGACTATGTCCGATGTTATTCCATAAATCATCAGTTAATGAGTAACATCAACAAATGTACTCTTTTTCTTAGAATCACAAACGGGAAACTGCTTTTATCTGTACATGAATCATCATCCTACTCAATTCATAGTACTCCCCGGGGTGGTGCCACTGACTGAAGTGTCTTTAGGCCATTCCCAAAGGGGGGACATTTCTCGTTCTAATGCACAGTAAAACTGTAAATGGGATGATCCAACAATGTCAAGCTCATAACTGTGCTTGAACTACAACAGGGAACTGCTGCTTTTTCTTTCAAATCCTTACTATCGCCATTTCCCTCTACTTCTTTTGTATGTTTGTCACACTCTTGTGACCTGCTATTTCCGGGGTGCCTTGATAGTTGAAGCAGACTTTGTGCTGTTGAAGCTAGAGAGGTGAACAGAATAAGTCTGATTCCCTGTAAGGACTTCTCTGTTGACATCCACCCCTTGGCGCTATAATGACCTTATGCAGTTGTGAGCGCCGTAAAACCTGTACTAAAACTAAGCTTAATTCATCATAGTGTCTATAGACTTGTTGTTTCATAATCAACAGCTACTGATTAGTTTATGACTAAAGAGTTATATGCCTAGCAGTGCTAAATGTGTTGACTTTGCCCTAAAAGCAACACTACTGGCTCACAATTCTTGCCACAGTTAAGATGAAACCCAAGTTTTGGTTGTTATATTAGAACTCCCTGGCTTCAGTTACAATTCATCCATTATCCATATAATGAATGATATATTATATGCAGACGCTTTTCTTTCAAATTGATTTCGGTATGCACAGGCTTTAAGTGCACTCAAGAGTTTTGTCTGGTCTTCATAAGCTTCATCCTACTCTTCTGCTATATTTTTTTGTTTTTGTTTTGTTGTGAGTGATTGTGGTGATGGATCTTTTGAAGTGATAAAGGATACCAATACCAATCCCAAGACAAGTTAACAAAACATTGGAAAATTTGTTGAAAGTGTCAGGCTCATTTGTATAGATGTGTATTCCATGTTCATACCGGTTTCTTTTTGTTGTTAACAGAGATGCCATACAAATAAATACTGCCGTCATTACAAATTTGTTTTGAAGTTTTCAACAGAGATACTGTTACTCTCTAAGTTACTGCCTATTGTAGAGCCCTTTACATGTGTGGAGGGCATCATCTTAGCTCCTAAATTCAGTGCATTCAAAATAACCTGTATCACACTCAGAATGGCATGAAACTTGAAAAATGGTCAGAAAAGGGCAAAAGATTGTTTACAGCATATTCTGTTCAAGCTAGTAATTTCAAAAACAAAAATTCAATTTCCTAAAGAACAACAATGGATACACACAACTGTCTCTGTGAATACATATATATATATATATATATATATATATATATATATATATATATATATATATATATATATAAACATATACAATTGAACCTGTCCTAGCCGGAATCGCAAGAGAGCAAGAAAAAATATTTTATTTTGTCTCAGACATTTTTCTTCTTGTGCAGGAGAAATTAGAGGGAGGGAGGTTCAGAGGGCCTGTTGTTTTGTTAATTAATTTCTTTAAAATTCTCAATTGACACATTTTAGATAATTGAGGATCATTTAGGAGGTGGGATTTGATCCTGCCTGTCGGGGACAACTTGGGCTGAGAAAGATACAATGACCCAGCAGAAAAACTGAGGTACATGTACTTGATAAAAAAGACTTTCCCCTCACAAGAATTGAACTCTGGTCTTCTGTGTGTGACAAGGAAGCACCTAATCACTCCTCCATAGATGCTGTAACCTGTAGGTTCAAGGGTTGCCTGTCCTTTTTGACAATCAGTTGTTGAAACTTCACAGCTCCCAAGTGCTATCCTAGCCGCCCTGATAATGGCAGGCCTAAGTGTAACACTAATATATCCCCACCACAGTGTTTGCATCTCATAGGACTGCTGTTCGACCAATTAAAAATAGAAATATTGAATGTCTCCTTTGTTTTACTCATTTATGTAAAAAAACACACAAAAAAACACCCCTCCCCTGCATGTACAACAATTCGGGGAACTTTTCTCTTGGTTGGCTATACAATTAGCGCAGCTGGCAGTGGTCAAATGAATTCAATGACAATGACAGTCTTTATTCTTCTCGCAGGGAGAAATTTGTCTTGGTCGTTAACAATGGCAGTAGACGTTAGAAAAAGTTAGACCTAAAGGTGCACTCGCGCAAACGCACAACAAGACAGGACATTAGGCCTAGTAAATACATGTCTCACGTTCTGGGACAACCCGCTCCGTAAAACATTCTCTCTCTCTCTTTCTCTCTCTCTGTTTCATTTGTAGCACTGTGTGTTCAGTAACCTCACTGCAGTGGGTACGAATGAATTTCTATATCTGTCTGTTCTTGCTTTTCTGGAAATGTATCATTTACTGCGGGTCGATAGTTGAAATTTCGATTTCAGTGGATGGCTGTGGTCACTAAGCATTATTTCCGCCTTTTTAGAACGTTTGTCTTGAGCAGATATTCAAAGTTACTTAGGTCTCTACCAATTGTTCTTGATTATTTTTATGATGTGCGGTTTTCCCAAATTGCTACCCTAGCAAGTGCTACCAAAATTTATCAAAGTTTCTATGGTGGTGGTGTAGAATATCTGAAGGATGGATGGATTCAGATTGAAAGACCTAAGTTTCCTCAGAAAGTAAAGCCTCTGGCTACCCAGGAAGTTTCTTTGCTGGCACGCCATTTGAGCACTCTGAAGACAAGCAGAGGTTAGATTTCACCCCTACTCATTCTGACCATCAACATTGCTCTGGGTTCACATCAATGGGTAAAAATCACCCCCAAAACCGCGTCCATTCCCCCTTCCTCACCTAGCGGTGTGATGTTAAAGTTAGAGGCCGTTAAAATTTTGTATGAAAGAAAGGTTGAGGGGGCAAAGCATTTTCCCTCTCTAACAGGTCAAAACTGTCCTATAGGGAAGGAATTTCTGCCCGTTTGCGCGTTGTGAAGGTTTCCATTTTAGACAGATATATTATAGAGGAATTTTTCAAGGGAGGAGCAGAGCGATACTGTCATGACAGATTTTCTATCTCAGACAGGTTTCCGTAATGGCAGGCTCAATTGTATACATGCTCCTACTGCTAAGAGAAATGAAAAATATTTTTCTTTAATGGCATGGGGATAGGTGAAGATCTTTTTCAAAAACTGATAGTCTAGTTGTGAGTCTTTTTTTTGTTCCTTTGATTCATCTGATCAGAATTAAAGAAAAAAAAATTCCAAAGGTAAAAAATGTTTTCTGTGCTTTCACTTTGTTTTGGCCTATGGGAGATTTCCATGTGTTGATGCATGACACTTTTTAGGACTTAACATCATATTCATAGGACAGCTGTTGTCAGACATATCTTTCATGTGGTGGTTAGTATGTCAGTTATCCTTACCATACCGGTACTAAGATATTGAATTTTTAGCTCATAAAAAGTATGAACCTTCAGTGTCAGGCAGCGATAGAAGCATAAGGTGAGCACAGTGTTGTTATTTAAACAAACAAAACTAAATTAAAGTACAGTAGATGTCTCTTCTTACTTGTTAGGATCAAGTTGATGAACCAGCAGTTTCTTACTTTTCAGATTTATTGTAAGAATGCTGTGAAATAAAGATAGTATTGTTTTTAATATATTTGACTTCCAAGTTTTTGGAGTTTTATGCATGAATTCAAAACAAATGTCCTAGTACTGTTTATGTGCTATTTACATACACCATACTCATGTATATGTATACTACATAACCATTTTCATACATCTATTGTTCTCGTTTGGGATGGGATTGCACTTTCATTTTAGAATTGCTTTCCTAAATTTGATGGCTGATGCATGCTTGCCTTTTCTAATTTTTTTTTCTTTTCATTTAGTTTTTGTTTTTAGTTAAAATTTTATTGTGTTTCTAGAATCAATAAATTTCACTAATAATGAATTGTACTCAAGAGCTGAATGGATATTTTCTAGTAAAAATTATTTATCTAGTGCAGATATTGACGCTCTGTCTTTGCGCATGAGTCGAGTTTGTAGCCATGCACAGGCATTGTTTCATTGGGATAGAGACTACAGTAGAGCTGTGATGTACATACATGTGTAGGAATATACAACAGTACAAAGCACAAATTTGTTTCCTATTGAAAATTGAAGGAATATGTAATCAGATGTAATGTTCTTAGAACTAATTGGACATGTGCACATATGTCCATGTATGCGAGTCCTTTTAGTCATGAACATCATCACCTTGGAGTCAACTTTCTTGTTTTACATTTTTGTTAGTGGATGTTTGTAAAGCACTTCGGTTTCACACCTCCTACTTTTGTTTCTTTTTTGTTAAGTTTTCATTTGCGACAGTTGGGATTTTACTCTCTTTTCTTTGATGGACACACCACTAGCTCAGTTGGCTCTTATGTTGGACTAAAGTGTGGTTTGAATCCCCAAAGATCTGTTCTTGATCTTGAATTATTTGAGAAACTTCATGCTTTCCGCTCATACTCATGGGCTTGGTAATATCAGAGACAGATGTTGTATTGGAGGCCCTGTCATTTAGAGATAAGCACAGTGTGTTGAAAGGGATGTTAAAAATTTACCTTTATACACATCATGCCTGTGTGTTTTTGGCATTGAAATATTCAAACTCTAATATTAATCCAAAGTAAAAAGATGGCCTTATCTCTACCCTTATTTGAAGGCATAGCATCTTTTAGCTATGTAATAAGACCAGATTACCTGTGGCTTGCAGTTGTACTTTCAGCTACTATAGCTTGTTTGTTCAGAATAATGGAACAAGTAAGGTCTTTTTATGTGAAACATGTTGTTAGTGATTTTTTTAAAAAGCCAACAAACTATCAAATATTCTTAATTATAATAAAGATGTGAATTTGAAAAAGCACAACAATATGTTCTGCAGACATTGAATTGCAACCATTTTAGCCGTGTTAAAGCATTGTGATATTGAAGATTATATTTTTGCCAATGCCTACATCTTCTTGTTAAACCTGTTGAATATACCGGTATTCTATGTGCCATGATCAGAATAAATGGTATTAGTATTATAAGCTGCTAAGACAACTGTTGTGCTTGATGAGAAGATTGTAGTGTAATGGTTGTTGTTTCCGTAGTTGAGGTACTTTTCACATCTACCTGTGTTTTGCTCGATAGTTTTTAGCGTTAGCCTGATTCCTTGAACTATTCATTTTTACGTCAATGGTTTTAATTTTGTATCACCTTTCATTTTACCTTTGCTACCTCTCGTGTGCCAACATGTGACCGTTATATTCCTATTGTGCAGACCCATATTGAACTAAAACTCATCCATAAACATTTTACTAATGTGTCTCCACACTTTGTTTTTCAATGGCATAGTCTTTTGTGTTATAAATGGAATTTTTGGCAATGTGTGACCCTTAGATAAGACCCTACAAAATTTTTGTGAAAACCTCTTTGTGAACACGGTTACTGTGCTAGAATTGTTCATGTTTTTAAATAAACTCGCATACACTTACATTGTTCAGATGTAAGTCTCTTCTCCAAGAACATTCTTATCATCATCAGTGCATGGGCAAACTACTAACTGAAAATGATATTCTGATAGTTTCGTGTGAAAGGCATGTACTTCTTAAAACTAGCCTCCACCTGATATATTATGTGTCAAAAACAGATAGCCCATGTGTACCTAGTCCCTCAAGTCAACAGAGCGCTTTGCCAATGAATGAGTTAATAGCTGAACAGTCTTGGGCCATGCAGTGAATGGGTTAGTATCAGTGAAAAACCACACAATGAAGGGTCAACAGTCTTTGTTCCTAAAGTCTGGGACCCCCCCCCCCCTAAAATGTCTTAGATTGTGGTCAGGTTGCTGCCATCTTGTTAACCCTATCGGTACGTCGTGTTTTACTATCATCGTATCCATAAGATGTGGGGAACTCTGTGCCACCCCTTTTCAAAGAGGAAATTTACTCGTTAATCCGATCTGTACGCTTTGCATAGCAGCTGTCTGTCAAAATTATTTTTTGAGAAATACTGAAAGTTTTAAAGATATCTTCGTACTAGAAGTAAAGTATTCTAAAATGTGAAGAATACAACCCCAGGATACAAAATGACCCCAGGGCGCACAGATAGGGTTAAATACCCTACTAGATGCAGCGCTGGTCACTTCAAAGATAGTGCACGTCATCCCATATCCCATGTCAGAACTTTGGGCAGAGCAGGCAAAGATAGTGCATGTCATCCCATGTCAGAACTTTGGGCAGAGCAGGCAAAGATAGTGCACGTCATCCCATGTCAGAACTTTGGGCAGAGCAGGCAAAGATAGTGCACGTCATCCCATGTCAGAACTTTGGGCAGAGCAGGCAAAGATAGTGCACGTCATCCCATGTCAGAACTTTGGGCAGAGCAGGAAGTACAAAAAATATTTTGGATCCCACTGGGATTTAAACCTTGAACTTCCATGTGGCTCATCAAGGTATCAAACAACACTAGCATTACAACAGCCTGCTGAAACACACAGTGATTGCCCTTCTCACTTTACAATAAATACAGTCATTTCCGCCTAAGATCCCGATGCTCGGAAACAAGGAAAATGCGGGATCTTTCTTAGACGAGCGGAATCTTAGCTGACGGACCAAGGGAAGAATCTATGGTGACCCATGTTAAAGCCCACAACCTGTAAAATGGTCTCCTTTCCTACTAAAATGAACTAAAGTGACCCCTGGGTGGGTTTATGTCATATTATGGCGAGCAAAGAGTGGCAAAAATTGATGACCAATCAGAGTGGCATGAGCCATGCAATTGACACGTTTATTATCCTATTGTAAGTCTTAAGTTTTTCTACGTTTATCCAGTTGCCCCTCCTCTCCCCTTATCTGTCCAAAATTTATAGCTTTCCATCTCTGACAGAGTCCCCCGGCCTTTGTCACTCTTACATTGTGATCACACCAATTAAAATTAAAATCTGTCTTGCAAATTTGGAAATAGAGACAATTTCCTGCTGCAATGGTCAGGGAAGAGTTCACAGTTCGAGTTTGATGTGATCTCACCTGGAGCGAATGTGTAGGCTCTACCCACCCAGTGAGTGCTGCTAGTTTAGATTGCGAGTTCAGATGTGAGTGCGATGTTTGGGTAAACAAATGCGTCGTAAGTTCACACCTCGGTATGATCCAGTCTGGGGCAAACATTGTACTGTTTCATCCAGTTTTACAACGCTTTAGTGATCACATTCACTAGAGTGGCTGATCTTTGAGCGATGGGCAGTTCGATGATCTCAACTTTTCACTCTTACTTGATCGGCTGAGCCTGCCCGGGTTTTTGTTCCGCAACTTATGGTCTGAAATGCGGGATCTTACTAAGATTCTTAGTTGAATGTAGACCTTCAGAGTGAATCAGAGTGGGATTTTAGGGGTGACTTTTGGTATAGTAAAATTGTTTTCTTAAAACAGCGGGATCTTAAGCGAACCGGGATTGTAAGCGGTGGGATCTTAGGCGGAGACTACAGACTACTGTGTAATATAGTGTAAAGTGCATAGAGCCTGCTGCTGAGCGGGGATATGCGCTATACAAATGCTATCTATTATTACTGTATCAAGAAACACTTTCAACAAAATCAGAAGACTATTTTTTAACCCAGAATATATAGAACAAGAAGACTTGTCATATATCAATTCAATTGTTTAATCAAGTGACAGGTAAGAAGCGTTGTGGACTAAAAGCGCTCCTTTTGACAATAAGCACAGCTGACAAGACATTTAGTCAAGACAAATGAAAATGATCAGTAGAATGACCATTACACACAAGGTATACTTACTTAAGACAATCAGTATTGACAAAGGACAGTTAAATGAGTATCCTATGAGAAAACTATGAGCTTTTATTTATCTACCACAGAGACAAACTAGAAAAAGTTAACATTCAAACATGACTCTGAATTGACAATGATATTATAAAAAGGGAAGAAGTGGACCCAGATAAAAGTTCATGGAGGGACAAAATCATTTGCTTCATCCCACATCTTGTGTCCTTAAACAAGATCTCACAGAGATAATAAACACTATGGATAAATTTCATGAAAATATGTTAAAACAAATTGTTTACTCTCTCACAAGTTACGTTTCAAAATAGGACAAATAGTAGTAAGAAACTGGTATTATTAAGCATGTCAGCAATTTGTAACTAGAAACAGAGTACCAAAAGATGAGAAGCATGCACTAATATTCAACATTTAGGTTATGCAAGTTTCTACGATAGGAACATTGGACATAAAGTCATAAAGAATACTTTAGCCGGCTGTTATTACACTAAACACCGGTGTAATGACACTTACAAAGTACGCAGTAAAAAAAAAATCTGGAACTCACTCACCACCATTACCACACCCGTATCGGCCATAACGGCCGGCAGCTCACTACCATGACCACAAAAGGTGATAGATCTAGACCTAAAAAAATGTCTGAATAAAATTTCTTCTGGATCTACTTCAAACATCCCATTAAATTTTAAAAAATCAGAATTGTAACAGTTAGAGACAGCCTGCGACCAGTCACAGTGCATCTGCACAATATCATATGACATCATTAGCTATTCATCAACATCCCTAACTCTGTTACTCTGGCAATAATAAGCTAACCAGTGTGCTAATTTTTTGTTGTTATATGTTTCTGTGTATTTGTATAGCATTTTTATGACAGAAATAGCAATACACTCACAAAGAACAGCAGAAATATTGTGCTTGGTTGGATAGGAAGTTAAAAAAAAAAAGTTTTGGCACCCAAAATTGTCATTTTTTAAACATCTGCAAATTGTAAAACAAGAACAAAATGACATAGACTTATACTTAAGTCTTTCTGTTCTGTAGAGATCAACATTTATTGTAGATTTCAGTTTCAGTACTGTAACATTATAGTTGATTTTTTTGGGGGGGTAAAAGACCTGACATGAAATGGTCTAATCTGAGTCAGGACTCCTCCAGTGAGTGAGATTAAAATAGTTATCAAATTAAAATCTTCATATATGAAAGAGGAAAAATTGACATAGAATGTTCATAAGAAAGAGGTACAATTTTCTCTGAAACATTTTCAAAAAGTTCAATCATCCTTGCGCAACAATTTCATCAAAAGAGAAGAGGAGCAGCTGACAGAGTAGAGCCCACAAACTGATGTAGATTTTCCGAAACCAATGTCACTATGTCGTAAAATAATATTAAGTAATAAGAATTTGATCATTGCATTCATCACACTCACAGGCAACTGGCCAGAGATTGGTATAGAAAGAAAAATCACAACGATCTTGAAATACATACAGTAGAGTCCACGAATCTCGAACATGAAAATCACCAATTCTCGGGTATCTCGAACATAATGCTCGGTCCTGTTTCAGTCCCTATAATTTCTTTGTATTGACTTCACATAGTTCCCGAACACTCGGGACACCCAAATCTTGAACAAAACCAATTCGCATTCTCAACTTAAGACCCGGCTTTACAGCCTTATTGGCCGTGGGAACGCGTTACTTTGTAATAGTTATAATAGTCAAAACCTGGTCCTTGTCTCACCAAGCCGGGGGGGGGGGGGGGGTGTGCGTGCGTGTGTGTGCGGCCTGGCACAGGAAAGGGGTTGGGGAGTGATGTTGAAAGCACTGCATTACTGGTTCACCACGTGTGCAATCATGCTGTAGGACGCGTGCGGTGCAAATGGCAAGAGGCGTAACTTTCTGTAAGCCAATGAAATGAGAGGAAAGGAATGACTTAGAAGTCGACTGTGCACACGTGAGATTTTCTGCTTTCCACTTTCATTCATCTTCTGGCTTTCGCACAGTCAAAACACGTTCATCAAGGGAACTAACAACGTTAATTGTTTTAATGTTCTTTTTCACCTCCATTGATTTTCTTTCTATTTCTTTGTATTTGGGGCTTTCATGGACCTGACGAATTACGGAAATCTTGAACACTATTTCCAATCCCCAACGAATTCGAGTTACCCGTGTTTGACAAGTCTTAAATCAGCAATGGCCACCAAGGTCCATTTTCCAGTACACTTACTTCATACTGTATATTTTCCCAAAAGTTCTTTTGCTAATCTACTCATAACTTACCAAAATCTAGTAATAGCCTTTTAAGACTTCTGGATTAGAAAAAAGACTACAGAAAAACTTATAACAAAACATAAAGGACAGGCACATTTCTGATAACAAATTCATGTTTATGTATTCAACCTCAAGAATGAAAACACCCATGGAATGGAAAGCAGGAGTGCACATATAACAGAACATAAAGAGCCTTTCATGGCTAAGCATTGAGCTTGGATCTAAGATATATTGCAGACTTTTTGGCATCAAGATTGGCAAATGTTAGTTAGTGTCTTCAATCAATAAGGAAAAACCTGAGAGCTGACTTCTTTTTTCTGACAAAGATGACAATTAATAAATAAAACAATAGGAAGTTTGGAACATGGCAAAATGGTGATACTAGGCTATAGTTTTAAAAAAAACAACCTGTGAATCTAAATAGTAAATACATACATGTAGAATTGGGATCAAAATTTAAAAGCAAAGTCACACAAAAAAGTTTTATTACAACCAACCTACAAAACGAGGCCCTCATCATACATTTTCATTTCACTCATATCACAGTTTAAATAATATGATAGCATAATCCAGTCTAGAGCATTTACATCCCCTCAGCCACTCTCACTCCACTCACACTTGTACACACAAGCATACACATGCCCAGATATTCATTAAACACAGGCATCTGGTACGTCCATCCCCATTTCAAATACACACACATACATACGCACACACACACACATACATACATACACACACACACACACATATATATACATACCAGAACTTATTAATGTAAAAGCAAAAGCAGCCCTGAACAAACCAACATTACTATTTAATACTATGGTATATTTGCAAATGTTCAAATTGCTCTGCAGACTACAGCTATTGTGTGAATTAGCTGTAACAGTCAGGACCAAAGTTTATTTAAAGTGGAATTTTTGTGTGCCCAGGTCTGCATCCTGTATTCTTGTTCAGGTCAGACATGAGAAATGCCTATCGTAACTATCACAGAAAAAGAATAAAAAATCGGAACCCTCGACTGATCTATCAGTAACACAGTACTGGCTCGCAAAACAACAAGAGAACTTCCAAATTGAGATGAAATCCTAGCCACTTTTTACCTAACCACAATTCTTTCACCTTACTTTACTTTTGCTTTTCCCATCCAGCGGCCATCTGGGTTCTAGCCTTTTGGCCTATTCTTAAACAACTTTATTAAGGCATTAGACAGCAAATGAGCTTGAAGAGAAGCTTTCTGATTTCCCATTATAAAAATGAAACATTATGGTACCTTAAGGTCAACACAGAGTGGTTGTTCAGTGCAGTATTTCTTCATGAGCGATATCTATCAGGACTGATGCAAACAACACAAAACTTAAGAATGTAAAAGCTAAGAAGCCTTGAACAAACCAGCATTATTATGGCATTTGCAAGTGTACTCTTGGTATGACAACATTAATGCACATATTTGCGAGGCTTATTTTAGGCTTCTTTCACCGAAATGAACCTTCTTGTATTTCAAGAACAATCAAAGAAATAATTGCTAAAGTAGACTGAGCTCATCTCTGACCTAGTCCACACACTGCAGCCCCTTAAAATTTGACTTCCAATTCCTTGCAAAAATTCTATTATTAAAAAGACTGAAAGAACGTTGTAAAGTTACACCAAAAAAAAAAAAACAACAACAAAAAAATCAGCAAAGATCAGAAGGTAAGCCCTCCTCTTCCTCTTCATCATCATCGTCGACTTTGTCAATATCCTCCTTATCATCCTCATCTCCTGGCTGACTGTAGCTACTTGTGGTAGCATTTGATCGTGACGTTGTGATGCCCCCAGGGAACTTTAAGTCTCTTGCTAGACGGGCAAACTGAGGGAAGAACAATTACACATTACTGAAATAAGCTATGTTAAGACAAAAATGTTGAGCATGTCTTAGGCACAGTCTGCAAAAAAAACCTGACTAAATCTTAAGTGTGACTATTTGAAGAGGGCAAGCTGTTGGTGGGCACTCTGCTGTAGTCAACTCCCATTTTTATTTTCTAGTTTTAAGTAACTTTGTCCTTATCTGTTTCTTGTAAAATATGTGGACGACTGCGTCTACTCAGCATAAACTTTAACTCAATTAATACTAAATAGCAGCTAACTTGTAACCTGATGATTGCACATCTAAAGGGAAAACATCAATCACTGACAGAATCTGCAATAGAGCTTATTATTACTTTGAGAGATACCACTAGCACTGCAGATGATTTCAGGTACAGTAACTTAACAATGGCTACGAAAGGATAAAACTACTGTACCCTTGAGGTAGAAAAAAAAAATTGTGCAATAAAACAAACGAGTTGATTTCTAAATGACATCTCATATTATCAAAATACAATGAAAACAGACAAGCATAATATGAATAGCGCAACTCTTGACACACAACACTGCTGCATAGGATTTGACAATTCACAAATTGAATATTCCATAAAAGAAAATTCTAGGACTGTAAAAAGTATCATTCCTACCATGTTGTCTAAGTACTTGAAAATTGGCTTGGCCAAAGTTGCTTGCCCTTCCTCTTCATCCCCATCATCATATGCTCTCAGTAAGTCTTCAAGGGCTCCTGCTTCTTCGCTAGCACCGAATTCGGGATAACTGAAAAATAAATATGAGTACCAGAGATGATGCCACCTAAGGACTAACAAGGATTTTCATTTCAAAGCACTCATTGCGAAGCACCACAAAATACATGTAATAGTAGATATATATATATATACAAAAAGATAATGAAAAATGAATATACATCCCCTTCCTCCTTTTCAATACTCCTAGAATAATTTTCATTAATAAGTCTCAAAACACTGCAGTTTCTTGTGTTTGAAAAGCCTTTCATTTTGCCACGTTAATTTGTTCATGAAAGGCCAGGGTGCATAAATCAATAAAAACCTTTTTCCAAAATCTAGACCTTCCCAAACCTCACTCCTTTCTGTCTTCATTATCAGCTGTTTGGCAGGGTCTCAAAGATAACAAAACTGAGTGTTGTGTACAAGGTATATAGGCTACTCTTTCTAACACAGAGCCCTTTGATGCCTTGTAATTCAAGCTGTAAATAGGTGACTTGTTTCCATTCACAAGGACAAACAGTGAACGCCCACAGGTATGACTTCAACTACTCTAGAACTAGAACAGTACCAGAAATTCCAAACATCTGTTCCAACTTTTCTAAAGAATGGAGTGGTCAACAGTGTCAATTCCTGCGCTTAAGTCTAACATTGTGATAATTGAAACACAACCTACATCTGCCGCTCATAGGAGATCAACATGGATATTAACATGGCAATAGGCAAAAAACTTATGGACTTGTGATCTGGACAAACTCCTTTCTCTCTTTTTATACTTATGCTAAGGAGAGATCAATCACAAGTGGAGGTCAGTATTAAACACAGCTGGGTGGGCTTCAATGAGTAATAATCTTGATGAATTTGTCTCAATAAAAGGTTAAATCACACATTCTCAAAAAAAAGCATACGCACAGAATACGCAGACAAGAAGAAACTTTTTGAAAAAGGAACTTCTTGAAAGCTTATGTCTGCCCGTCTTGCTTTTGTTCCGCACCGAAACAACCCTTATTGTGTCGAGGTGCTTCTCTTTACTCAAAAACAAATACATGTAGAAGGAGTTGAAATGAGGATAACAGTATACCTCATAATGTCTTTTGTATGCTTGCCACCCAAGATCACAACAAAATTTTTCTTCTAAAAAAATAAAGGGTAAACTAAAGCACACACAAACAAAATTGAGCTAGTTTGATATAAAAGTCTACTTAAAACATTAACCCTTACCTTAAAGAGCTTCTAAAGAACTGATCAGCAGCAACATAGTCTTCCTGGGTCAAATAGAGAAGAATGATACCCATTGCAACTTTTTTAATGTACGTGTAATTTTCAGCTTCCAACCAGTACTTGATCTCTTGTTGCAAAGATTTGATGGCCTCTTCATATCTGTAATACAGTAAAAATGAAAACTGACTGAAAACAAGAAATAGCATTTATGATCATGCTTTTTATTTCTTTCCCAGAAAAAAAAAACCCCCATTGAAAAAAAGAGTTAAGATATCACAAATCTTAGTTCATTACAGCAATGAACTAAATGCATGTGATATTCTTCAAACTGATACAGCAGTATGAAGGGTCCCGATTCGGCAAACGGCCTGCACCAACGCGCGCTTTGCATAGAGCTCTAAATCTTATCAAAATTTTGAAATTTGCTTCCAAGTTTTTGTCCTTTGGTGGTGCCTCCCCTCCCGAGTGTATTTTTAAAAAAAATCCCCTCCTCCATTCCGTAGTCCTATATTTCATATTTTGCAACGCTCTGACTTTGAAAGAACTTTGGCGACCCCCCAAAAACGACAGTACTCACAAGATGCCGCACTAATTATTTGTGATACGAACGCATGCAGGTTCACTGACCGGTCACGATGGCGAGCCCCACAATCTAAAAATCTGACGACGCTTGTATTTTCTTTTTCTTTTTTTCCCACAAGTGACAGCACAGTGACGAGTCCGAGTACTGATTACATTTTATTTGCACGGCGACACAGCATTTACACTGCACAACTTGCATGTCACAAATGTAGCGTTACCACTTGCATGTCACAAATGTGGCATTACCAGTCTATCGCTGGCAAATTTCTGGGTGGTAATGAAAGCGAAAACAGATCTTGATTTTCCCAATCAAGCCTCGGTGTCACATACACTTCCACCTACCGCCATAGCCGCCTGTTCGCGTGAAGGTGAAACGTACTCTCCGACGCGGAAAAGCTGAACGAATATAATATCACAATCGCGACCGTCAAAAATGAACTAATTGACCTTATCGGACTCGGTTTTCAAATATTCGAAGTCTGTGAAACTGATACTATTTTGACAAAAAATGGGACTTGGTAATCGCTGACTACCGTGCCAGGGCTCTTCACTGAAAACTCTTGCTGGCTTCATCACTCTGTACACAGGTTAATTTACGACCGTTTACCAAATGACAAATGTTCACTACCTTCACGGCACATTTACTACAATTTATGATCTTTACGACCAGGGTGCCTAATTTACGACTTTTTTACGACTTCACGACATAGCTGGACACCCTGAGTGTGACTATGCATTCTCTGTATTTTAAAGTATGGGTACCAAAGTCATTTCCTTGCAGAGCCAATTATTGAAAATTAACTTATTATTTACTACAGACATAGTAAAAAATCTGTGGTCAGATGTTAGACTCTGACAAACACCATTTTTTAGATGGCATTTGCCCGAGTCTTGCATCCAGCCAACAAAAGAGAAATGTGCTGCGATTGAGAGTAACCATTAAAATGAATGATTAGACACCAGAAAGTTACCCTGAATGACCTAGAAAACTAAAGTACATAGACATGTGACTTAAAAATAAATACTCAATCTCCTTCTGAATTCATTGCAACAAAACCTGCACCCTTATTTATTTAATCCAAACAGGTACACATAAGCTAGACTCTCACTTGAAACACTTGACCTGAAGTCGTCCAGCTTTGCCGATGTACTCAGCACTCTGTCTTGGTCTGCTTTCAATCTGAAGTTGGGAAATAAAAATCCAAAATACTAATTCATAAACAGTACATAGAGGAAATAAACTAGGTTCCATTAGATGTATTAGATACCTGAATAACAACAAGTAACAACCAAGTTAATCTCGCATTTTCAAACTGCTAGTTTAAGTTTTAGTAAGAGTTTTACGGCACTTGCAACAAAATAAGGTCATATAAGTGCTGAAGATTAGAGGTGCTACAAGAGGGTAATTAAGTATAAAAAGGAAGGAGAGATCAGGATGATGGACGTTTGAAAAGAAAAAAAGAGCAAACCACACCAGAGCACCTGCCAACCACGCACTTCCAACTGCAGTTTCTCACTTTTCACGTGCAAGTAACATTGAACATGAGAAAAAGCATAGTAGTTCTATCTTCTGAGCAACTAATTACATGGTATACCCTCCCCAGAAACCAGATTGAGGTCCTTAAAAATGAAGAGTGTGTGTTATGTGAGGGGTACATATAGTTGGGTATATATATGTGTGTTTTATACATCTGTAATTCAAGTTAACAGATATAACGTAGCATAAGAGATATTGAAGAAAATTAAAGAAGTTAACTTTGATGGTATAAAGTCCAGAAATTAAAATCACTGCGGTCATGAAAAAATGATCTTTATTATTATTGTCATTATAAGAAATAAAAGTAAACAGATGAGAAAATCTTTAAACATACACTGTAGTCTATCTGTCATTCTCTACAACAAATCTTATTTTTCCATTTGTCTCACATTTTATTCTACTTTGACAGGTAAATATCTCTTCAAAATAAACTACAGTCCAACCTGCCATGACAGCCACCGGTACAAACGGTCACTTTCCATTTCCTCCCTGGCGATTCATCTATATAATTTCACTGTGTAAAACGGGCACCTGTCCAATGCGCTGCGGCCACCAAATTTTATCACACAAACCTTATCACACCAAAGAATAACAACTGTCTTAGACAGCCACCCCTCTCATCACCCGACGTTTTGTCATAAATTATGCATTGGCCGACGTTGTGGACAAGCTGCCATAAACTAATCCCCTGTCAATGTTGTTAGACAGTCCCTCCATCCGATCATGTTGCGTAGGCCCCTCCCATTGTTGACCAATAGGTAACCATAAATTTTCAGCAGCTGGTGCGTTAAGCATGTGATCCCTCATAACCCATAAGCTCAGCCCACAACTTCTACACAAACCGTAAGTGAGGTGACCGGTCACTGCTTACCCGTAGATAACCAAGTAACAATGGACGTCTACATAAATTTGGGACAGAAGCGTCACTCGTTCTTCAAGTGGTGGAGACCCATGTGTTTGTTTCAACATGGCAGTCGGTCTTCCTCATCTGACACATTTCGTTTTATTGTCACCCTTGCACAAAATGAGCAACAAAATTAAAAAGCTAACAAAAAACAAACCAACAAAAACAACAATAACAATGCGGCTACCTTCGGTTGGAATCTCAGAAGGGAATAGTTTGCTTTTTTCAGTTTGATCAATCCTGCCTAAGATGGACACCTGTTCAACACGGCTACTTTTCTCCTTGACAATGGGTGGCTGTCTTACACAGGTTCGACTGTATCTTTAAACATTGTTACCTCTAAAAAAGTAAAGCAGTGAGATAAGAAGGAGATGTACACATACCTCAGCAACATCAGCAGCTTTGGTGTACAAATGAATTGCTTTCTCAGGTTTTTCTAGTTCGACCATCCTGTGAAAAAAAAATGTTAAAAAAAAAAAAAATGACTTTGGGCCAACATCTACATCAAACTTTGCCCTGCAACCAATTACCTTACAATACAACAGAAGCATCCAAAAATAATTCGTAATTCATTCTTCCTGCATTAAGGATGGTAGAGTGAATAATTCTACCCTCAGTCATTGTATTCTAAAAAGACGCAAAAACAAGACAGGATATGACAGTTAACCTCTTATTTTTCAAAACAAGTAGCAACCTATAGAAATGTGACAAGTCATTATATTCTAAAAAAGACGCAAAAACAAGACAGGATATGACAGTTAACCTCTCATATTTCAAAACAAGTAGCAACCTATAGAAATGTGACAAGTCATTATATTCTAAAAAAGACGCAAAAACAAGACAGGATATGACAGTTAACCTCTCATATTTCAAAACAAGTAGCAACCTATAGAAATGTGACAAGTCGTTATATTCTAAAAAGACGCAAAAACAAGACAGGATATGACAGTTAACCTCTCATATTTCAAAACAAGTAGCAACCTATAGAAATGTGACAAGGCAATGACACTTATTTCTAAACTATACAAAAAAAGAGTTCCCATATGATGGAGTGGCTCATCATAGTGTCCCATTCTATATGGCTGGATCATCACTCACTTCGCAGCTTTGTCGAGGCAGAGGGCAGCTGTATCTGGTGTTCCATGCTCCTGAAACATCAAAGCTGCTAACTCCATCCAATGAACAGCTTCATCAAACTCTTTGTTCTCTTTACACAACAAGCCAGCCTGTTCAAAAGCTCTGTAAAAGAAAGTAAACATACAATATATTGGGCACAGCTTTGTTCAGTCATCTCAACTGCATTTCATGTTGAAATTGAAATCATACAAAAAAGATTGTCAGCATATTGCTAGTTACAGACTTTTGATTCTACTTTGAATTCTCAAGGAGAGTTCAAAGCCTAATACATTCAAACTGGGCTAAAAAAAAAAATCCCATGTATGAATTCTAGCAGTAATGGAACAATCAACACTGTAAAGTCGTAGAACTGACAAGCAGCACAAAACAATACAAAGGAAAAGAAATAACAAGGGAAACCACATCACAGCTGGCATACACCTCAAGTCATACTAGAGCAGGATGAGATGTTAAAAAAGAAAGATGAAGACAATAAAGGAGTAAAAAAAAACCCAATTACTAGTCCTGTCCCTCAATCAAAGACTGAATGCATATAGACTAGTGGACATTATCTGGGCTGTGTATATTCTCTACCAGTAAGTTACACGCGATTTAAAGGTGAAATACCTAAATGAAAAATTTGCAAGGGCCCTCTGATATATTTTTTACCGGAAATTTCTTCCTCAATACCCTGACATCATCTTACCTTGAGTGTACATGCATGGCTTTAGGTCATAAGGAAGTATAATTCCCAAATTGACAATAGTAAAATTAAATTTTGGTGGGTTAAAACTGCAAATACATTTAATATCATTTAAGGTAAAGATACTTACTTCGCAGCATGAAATGGTCTGTACACAGTTAAGGATCATATAGGTTTAGGTTTAGTAAGAGTTTTACGGCACTTGCAACTCAGGATCAGGAAGATAGATGTTTGGTAGGAAAACCAAGAAGGAGCAAACCACACCAGAGCATCCGCCAACCACCCACAAGAATCATATATACTCCAAATGTTTACATGAGAAGAACATGACATATTATATACGTAATACAGAAAACTGCACACAGAAAAATGAGAGGAACAAACAGGAACATTATCCCATTCCCAAGTATTGACATTTGAAATAAAGGGAAGGCGCTTTCATCGAATGATTAAACAACTGGGGATTCAGTTCTATAAATAAGCATGCTCTTCTCTTTTTGCATCCACATTTATCTAAGATAAGTCTGAACCAAATGTGAGAAATTCTCCACCGCGATTGAAAGGGAAGACTACTAACAAACAACAAACAAAAGCAAAAAAAAAAAAAAAAAAAAAAAAAAAAAAAAAAAAAAAAAAAGACAAATTCAACAGCTGTGAACCCCTTCAAAAAAACAAAACAAAAGGCAACAACCCCCCCCCCCCAGAAAAAAAAGAACAAAAAACCCAAACCCAAACAACAAATAATCAAACGAACTCTCCCCACCAAAAAAAATACAACAAACAAAACAAAAAGCATAAACAACAGCAACTTTAACAAGCAACAGAAGACACCACCACTGAGAAACTGGTACAAGCAGGGTGACTGCCAACCCGACTTCTCAGCTTTCCAGGGGGGGCGCATCCATTTTTCAGGGGCGTGTTACATAACAATGACAGCACGAGCTCCATAATTTATACACACACACGCATGTAGGTACATTATATCCTGTCAACAACATGTCGGTGTGGCACTGGGGTACTGTGTGACTCAGGTATTTCAGTCTGTTCTTACTTATTTTTATTTTCCCCTAATTATATTCACCTAGGCCTACATAAATATAAAAATGAATCTTGTTTTGAGCCTGAGAAAAGGCCTAGAACCAGAATATCGACTGTCAAGAACCAGTTTGGGTGTCAAGATAAAAATTATTGTTCAAACTCAAAAGTAGAGTAATAGCTTGAATGGCTCAAGTAGACCTCTTCAGTGTGAGAGTTGTAAGAAACATGGGAGGGCAAGAAGCAGTGACACTGAAAATCTGCGAATCTTGAACAGAAAGCTATAATATAAATATACACAATACATGTAATTTACTATCATCTATCCAATGAAACAGGAACCCTCTAGTTAAAAAACACGGCTTACAAGGTATGAGTATGATGGATCCCGATTCCATACTCAGGCCTGCACCATCATGCACTTTGCAGAGCTCAAGTAGTAACCAACATTCTTTATACCAAGTAGCTTCCAAGTTTTTGTCATCCGGTGTTGCCTTCAACACCATCTTCCCTCCCCCAAATGTATCTTTAAAAAAAAATCAATAGGCTGGAGTCCTATACTTCACAGTGCTAAGACTTTGAAAGAACTTTGGGGACCCCAACCATCACCGGTACTCACAATGTGCTGCGAATGCACAGGTTCACTGACCGGTCACGATGGCGAGCCCGACAAGACGCTTGTATAACTTTCTTTTCTTTCTTTCTTATTTTTTTCACAAGTGACGGCACAGGACAAATATTGATTTAATTTCTAGGCAACACAGCATTTGTAATGCAAAACCTGCAGGTTAAAAATGTTGTGTTATCAGACTACTACAGGCAAATTTCTGGGTGGTAATGAAAGCAGATCTTGATTTTCCCGATCGACCTTCGATATCACACACACTTCCGCTTGCTACCATCGCCACCTGTTCACGTGAAACGTGCTCTCAGACCGGGAGAAGTTGAACAAATATCACAATCGCGACCGGCAAAAATGAACCCAAGGACGTTATTGGATTTGGCTTTTAAATCTTCGAGAGCTTTTATGTATTTTTGCGGGGGAAATTTACAGATTTCCTCAAATTCACGGGGCATTCCTGAGACTCGCCGTTTTTTTTCAAAGTCCCAGGGGATTCCTGGGGCTTGGCAGTCACAAGAAAGAGGGCCTCCTTGGGATTGTTCTCTAAATCATTGACAGCTAAATTAATTGAGAAGACATTTTTTTATCAAACCATCATTTGGAAAGATTTTATTTACACAGTAACATGAGACAGGATGAACTTTTGTGAGGACGAGAGCATTATTAAATGAGAAGGACAAGTTACAAAAGCCAAGGGAATAAATGGAGAAAAAATGTACACAAATCAAATAAAGAAATAAAGGAGCAAACCAACTGAGAAACTGAATGTAATGAGAAAAGGATACGAGTTCATTGCTTTTTGGAGATCTGCAGCCTTGATGTAGGCTTCCTTGGCTTGATCTAATGCTTTGGCATTTCTGAAAGCTGTGGCTAGAAAATGGAAGATGGAAGAAGAAAAAAAGTTTGATTAACATGAAGTGAGGAGAATGAAAAGCGACAAAACAATGATATTCAAGAAAGCATCACAATTTGTTTACATATTGGTTACGTAAAATTGAATCTATCTGGTTACACAGTAATTCATAAAACACAAAATATAAATATTTATTTTTAGAGAAATATATTTTTTATTTCAAATTAAATCAATAGCAGAATTTGAGACATCTGCAGAATTTGTAAGACAAAAGTTTTCCAGCCCATTAAAATTTTATCACTCTCAGAACATAAAAATCCATTTATCCACCTTCTCAGATCATCCTCAATGAAAAATACAAGAAAAGCAACATTGGGGGACACCTAGAAACTTCTAGGTTCTATCACGTCTATGATCCATCACAGTAACTTTCTAGATGTTGTAAAAGTGAGTCACTAAATTGCTGTCCTCCATGACTCTAGCACACATGGCATGCAGGTTTTCCATTTGTGTGATTAGAAATCTCTCTCCCAAATGGTTTTATCCATACATCATTACACAGATCTTCCAAGGTCAACTTACCAGCTTTCACGTACTCTGCAGCAGCACCTTCTTGGTCGGCCTTCCATTTGAATAGTGAGGTTTTCATACTACATAGAAATAAATAAAAGTAAAGTAGTTAACAACTTGAAATCAATGAAAACATCATAATAATAATAATAATAATAATAATTGCATTTTCATATATAGAGCATCCAAGCTCTACAGCATGCTCTATGCGCTTTACAATCATTATTACACCAGCAGACCCAGGAACACTCAAAAATTTCTTGGCCTCTCAGGAAGTATACAGTCCAAGCTGCGGATTGCAAGTGCTCAAACTGACAAGATCTTTTGCTCTCTGTAGCCATTACCCTGTCCCTGCAGAATAATGCAAATTTTGATGACCATATTGTGCAAAACAAATACAAAATTATGCCAAAAATTATGCAAGTTACCATAACGCCATTCACAACATGTTTTGCACTTTCAGAAGAATTAAAAACAGAACATATCAGTATCAGTAATTTTTTGTGTATTTGGACAGAAAACAATACACATCAGTCAGAACCCCCCCCCCCTTCCCCCAAATATAATCTCTGTAACTTTCAGCTGTTCTCTTGCCTTCCACTGTCTCTCTACGTGGAATGTATATTATCATTAGTTAAATGTTAAAATCAGACAACATACATAATATGACATGATTGGATAGCAATGCCAATGAAAATTTAATTTTTCACTTTAGCCCTTTTTTATTTGGTACCTAAGAAAGAATTTTCAATTCTAAGAATTATGCTTCTTGAATTTTAAGAATCGGTTCATAAATAAAAAAAGTAATGGGGTTGTAAAGGTCGGCAAAATATGGATGACCCACATATAGGAAAATACTCCTAAAAAGTGGACCACGCAGTAGCAGATTCTGTAAGAAAATCGACGATATCTCGGGAACTAATCAGAGTGTTAGAGAGAAACTTGGCTACCCGATGTGTTTTGGGGTGTAGAAATCATTTATGCAGTGAGATTTACTACCCATTTCGTAGTTATTTTGTTATAATTAAAATTTTGGTGTATATATTACGATTTTGCAAAAAAGGGGTGTCGGGATGAGTCCATTTTGTCTATAGCATCATATATCACAACATGGGATCTTTAAGAATACATGTCGGCAGCGTGACTACATAATTGCAAAGCTTTTTATGATGACTTTAGACCATGCCAACCACAAAAGATGAGTTTTAATTCAATCAAGCATGCCATACAATTAAAAATTCTTTTTCCCGTTGAGACGCGAACATCCCGAGACGAGATAACCTCGTCTCGGAATACCCCCATTGCGATGTTACAGGGGAACAGAGAGAAAAACAACTGGAAGCGAGCACCCACCATTGCCTTATTTCAAGTGACCAATGAACAGGCCTGGAATAGTCATGTGGGGATTTGTAGGATACATTTGCCGTGAGAGTGAGGGGAAAATGGCCGGTCTCCGTGCGAAGTCGCTTTGGATAGGGGGGTAGTCGTGCATTTATCAACGGGTCTAAACAACTACTTGACACAGAACGTTCAAATTTGAGAACACCATAGAGGATAGATAGATCTATTACAATCTCGGCGTTGAAATTCAAACTCCTTAGTTTTCGGTGTACCCGATACAAAAGTGTTCCCGACACCAAAAGTATAGGTTAATTTATGTGTACGAACTTCAACGTCCACATATCATTAGTTTGCCCTATTTTCTGATTGGCTGTCGAGTTTCATTCGGATTGGTTCGGAAATAGAGCAGACCGAGGTTGACAAAGTTAGTCACCTACGCTTCGACCGGATCTGCAAAATCACCCGCAAACCGGGACCAAATTTTCGCCGCGCGGGAAAGCCCGATTGGCATTGCTAGATTGGAAAAATCCATATTTCAAACCGTGATACAAACCTGTGAGTGAGAGAGGCAAACATGATTAGTAATCCAAAAGCGTACCACTATGCCACTAGGCTGTTGACACAAAGGGGTTAAAAAAATTCTTAAGAACCTACTCGAGTTAAGTGGGAGCGTAGATCACCTTTAAAAAGTACCAAAACGCAATTAATATTTTATCTCAAAGGATTTTGCCGAGGTTTTGTCGCAAAATTACCACAGCTGATGCGATCTGCTTAAAAAAAATAATTAAACAAAAGTAAATTTCTGAGTCGAGTCTACCTTAATTGCATAAAAGGGAGGACCTTCGTTGTTCGAGTTGCCACTGTGGACAAATGTGGATTTCTCCGTACCGGCCTTCCTTTATTTCGTTTTTTCGTGCGCCCGTGTCGCGGAAGGGGATGAAGAGATAAATTATACAAATAACGATTTCATTTTGCACACGTTTTGAACGGAAGAAAAAAAAAGAACCTAAAAAACGAATACCGTGGCAACCAATCGCGACCCCAGTGCTTTCTTGTTCTATCTCCATTCTACTCCTGCCCCTACCCCTAATGAACCCTACCACTACTCCTACCCCTAATTAACCCTACCCCAACCCCTGCTCCTAACCATACCACTACCCCTAATTAACCCCACCCCTGCCCCTAATCAACCCTACCACTACCCCTACCCCTGCCCCTACCCCACCCCTGCCCCTACCCCTGCCCTTAACCCAATCCTAACCCTAACTCTTAAATCTCAATCCTACCCTGTTTCATAGTAATCGTTCGTTACTGCTATAATAATAATATGTTTTATCGGAGGACTTGTCTTGATGAGAATTTGATTAGAAACCAACGAAAACCTGGCAAACCAGCACTCCCAAACGGCGGAAGTAAATAAAGTCTGCAGGGTTAACAATGGCTGCGCCTAGGCCTAGACGAAAGTCTACTAATCCTCGACTCAGATCTTCAAAACATTGAAAAGTGCCTAAAAATGCGTAAACTGCCGTAATTTAGATCTAGTCATTTTAATGTCATGACCAGGTGGTATAACAAGTGGCTTTCGCCACTTTCGGTCTTCCATCAATGATTTTGATGGCCGTTGAGTAAAAATCTATATTTTATAGAGGTCGCTCGTTACGGAAGTCCTCCCAATGCATCACATTTTATGCACACTAATGCGAGAAGTATCATGTATTTTTCCCCACTTTTTGGCAATGACTCATTGAACTACTAATCAACTATTTTAACTGTGCTATAAACTCCTAAAATACCTCAGTCTCAGGAGGTTGAGACACACAGGCAAAAGCAGAGTCTAGTCCCAATCCTCTGGTCCGGTATTCTTCAATCTTACCCTTTCCCTGGACAAAGGAGTAAGAAAAACAGATCGAAGGAACTCAGTCTGAGAGTCAGAAACTAATAGAGAGACAGAGTGGAGGTAGGCGTGTGATGTACGTCAGACAGTACAGAATGTTCGATGCCGACACTACTTCACTAGACAAGAATCTAGGCTACACAAGGCAAAGCTACTGACAAGTGGCTTGGGAACCAGTAAAAACAAAGTCTTCAGTATTGACCAGGTATCAAACATTTGCTCAACTCTGTAAAGTCAGTCATTAAAGAGGGTAGCTAAAAACAAACCATTTATCGGCAAGACGAAGATGTTCCAAGCCTTCGGCGATTTTCCTATCGCTCAAACTCGCCATCTTGGCAAGAATTAGAGGTGTGCGAGTAACGAGTCCAGGCTCGAGTACTCGAGTAATACATGCGGCGAGTCCAGACTCGAGTCACAAGTAAATTACTCGAGTAAGGACTCGAGTAAGGACTCGAGTCCAGACTCGAGTCTGTAGGGGGGGAAAACAGAGAAAAGGAGAAAAATTTTGTTTTTAAAAAAGTTAAGAATTGATAAAAGAAAAATTCTGATAAGCAATTTTTTAAAACTGAAGGAAAAGGAAAAAACCCCACCAAAAATACCCCTTCCCCAAAGGAAAAAACCGACCCCCCCCCCCCAGAAAAAAGCAAAAAGGAAACCACTGTTAGAAACCCACGATGACCAATCAAACTTCTTTCTTTTATTAAGTGCATTGTCTGAGGTTTGTGTACATTTTATTCTTACTGTTGTAACAAAGAATTATTTTTAAAAAATAAAAAAATAAGATAAGATAAGATGAAGACTACCTCTATTCTAGCTCAGTTGTTATACAGTTGTAAGCTTCTCACTCACCCGGGGTGAGAGAGCGAGCCTTTTGGCAATTCTCTTCATGTGTGCGTTTACCGTGATGTGATACCCAGTGTAAACCACAGAATTCTAGATCTACACTTTTTAAAAATTGAATTCTGTAGTGTAAACAAACGTTCCAGTCCTCATGTGTTAAAAACATGCAATTTTATCTGCGGGCATTGAAAGAGAGAGAGAGAGAGAGAAAGAGAGAGAGAGAGAGAGAGAGGAGTAGCCTAGATATAGCGAGAACTTCTGGGCAAAACAAAATGCCGATTAGGGTAGTTCGGCTCTATTCTAAAAGTGAAACAGCCGTAGCATCATTGTAGACCACCAAATTAGTTTTACTTTTGTGTTATAATATCATTTTTTTAAAAAGGGGTTTGTCTATTTAATCATCCTCACCGATAGGAAGTATTCAGAAATTAGGAACACCCGGTTTTGTTTCACAGCGGGTGAGAATAGCCAACACTGGCTAGTCTCACCCGGGGTGAGAGGTCGATCACATTTTTATTCTCACCTGGGGTGAGAATAGCCACTTCCTAAGATAAAATAAAATAAATACGGTATAAACAGCATATGTCTAGAATTGCCATAAGCCAACTCAAGCTCCCTCCTAGGAAGGCACTCTATTTTCTGTCCGATATTCAACAAAACCTTTTTTGAAACCCACTAAAATTCCCTTTCGGGATACTATTACTCGAGTAATAACTCGAGTCTTAAGAGCCGTGGGACTCGAGTAATTACTCGAGTAATTACTCGAGTCCAGAGCAGATACTCGAGTCTGGACTCGAATCTTAATATGCTGGACTCGCACACCTCTAGCAAGAATCTATTTCCGTTAATTTGTAAACACGCATTTCACCGAAGACAACCTCAGACGTCCTTCACCTGTCATTTTCCCCTTTTATTCGGCGCTTGGCTAGTTTCGATTTCCCTGCAAATCAACCGGTGTTGGGCGTTGGGTGTATTTTGCCTCGGTGTTACTCGAGGGGGCCTCATTTTTTTTCCAGCGAATCTATGGTGGTTCCTAAAGGTGCAGACATAGCTGTTCATATAAATAATAACGTATTGTCTCTATCATGATTTCTGCTTTTAGATCTAAAATCTGAGATTAGGAAGTAAACTATTACTAGATCTAGATCTAGATCTAGATTCTAGTTCTATTATACTGTGGTTGAGGATTTACGGGACAACTAAAAGTCAACTTTGTGTTTAAAATTACTTCTTTCCCTGCCCACTGTGGAAATCCTGATCAAATGTTACATCCAAATTGTCTATGTTTGTTTGTTTTTTCGTAAGAGTTTTTCGACATTTGCAACGCAATAAGGTCATATAAGTGCCCCCCCCCCAACGCAATAAGGTCATATAAGTAGTGTCAATTGCCACCGAGTGACGCGGTGGCAATTGACAAAAATTGACTTTTTGTCAATTGCCACCGAGTAAATTGGAGCTCTTTTGCGTTTGTGGGTAGATCTAGATCTAGCTTATTGACTTCTTATTGTGCTCGAGTGCTCGGTGTTGTGCGTTCGCCTCTCTCTCTCTCTGTGTGTTTGAGTGTGTGTGTGTGTGTGTTTTCCTGACCCCTGTCCCCCGATTTATGTTCCCCGATATAATGTGAATTTCTGCTTGAGTTTGTGTGCGTTTGTGACCTTCTAGGCCTACTTCTAGAATTGCCTGTGTTGGTTCTACACCAAAGTGTAGGCATAGCCTTGATCTAGATACGTCTCATTTAAAAACACGCCAAGTTGGTACCGTAGCTATAGACTAGATGCTCGTCCAATGAAATTAATTGAGAACAAATTGACCCATGGGACACACATTATGTATAATGCTAAAGATAGTGTTGTTTTCAGACTTGACACCGCTTCACTCGGTGGCAATTGACAAAAAGTCATTTTTTGTCAAATGTCAGCGCTTCACTCGGTGGCAATTGACACTACCAAAAAAATATTAGTGCTTTACACAACACAAATCGGTAAATATATACTTCAGTCCCCTATCCTATGTGTATAGTAGTATAGTATAAAAAAATAGGCAGAAAGCTTAACTTGAAATTGATTGCTATTGTCGCTTGATGTATTCTGATGTCTTTTGTTCTTGTTTTCAGGTTCTAGACACTTTTTACACACATTTTGCTGTTTGAGTGTGGAAGATAACAATGAAGCATCTGCTGAAATTGAAACCTTCAACTTCATGGTGCATGCTCAATCACCAGAGATTGTTGGGAAATGCGAGAACAATCTTCAGCAAAACTGGAATATGGGTACACTGTTTTTTCTACTGTTTTACAATTACAACAGTATGATATATCTTGTGTGGACATTTAATGTCAGAATTTCTTCACAGAGGTGTACATTTATATATTACAGGTGTTGACAGTCTCGGGTAACTGCACCTGTTACAAATTTAAATTTAAATTTTCAATCACTCTTTTATTGTTGTTATCAATGTAGCATTATAATGTGTTATCGATTTAAGTTTGTCATTATATTCTTACGTTTTTCCTGAGGAGGTATACTGTTTGGTAGAGAATGTCCGCTTGCAGAGAGTCAGTCGTGGAATTAGAAATATCTGGGTTTATCAAACCTTGTGATATCAGCTTGCTCTATCATGCTGTTATTAGTTTGATAAGAAATATTGTACACAGAGATAACATTTCATTTTTCATATATATGTATGAAATATGTGTCCTTTGTACACTCATAGAACTGAAAGGCTCAGTGCTGTTAACACTATTTTCACTTTTTTATGAGGAGACTCCTTGCTTTGAAATCTCTCCTGAAAATTGACTTGATTCAAGTAAGGAGTATGTAAGCATATATATTAAAAGGGATGTTCTTAGCGTTTCAATGCTCAAAGGTACAGTCAAAATTGTCTAAAGCGACTACCCTCTGTCTGGGAGAAATGTGGCCATCTGAGACAGGCGGCAATCTTTTGCTCAAAGAGGATCCAGGTTTTCTTGAACAAGTGTCGAAGAAAGTCAGGGTCACCGACGAGGAAGTGTTAAGGAAAACAAGACAGATCCCAGTCAGAGATGAGGTAGGAAGAAGGCGGTGGCGATGAATTGGACATGCTCTCAGGAAATCAGGCAGCTGCATAACAAAGAAAATGTTGGATTGGAATCCACAGGGTAAAAGTTCAAGGGGAAGACCAAGTGGAACCTGGAGAAGAAATACAGAAATTGATGTACAGAAAAGTGGGAAGACATGAAATAACATCAAGAGGCTAGCCCAGGATAGAGGAAAGCTAGCAGTACCAGTAGAGAGAAACATGAAGTGAAGGAAAGGGAAGCCTAGAGAAGGCCAGGGGTGGAGAAGAAAATGGAGATGAAAGCAGTTAACAGAACAGGATCTGCAGACCAGGAAAGTAGGTGAAAGGGGAAATTTCTGGAGAAGAACATTTTTTACCCGTCTCCGTCAGGTTTTGAACCAGGGACCTTTTGAATGAGAGGCGAACACTGTACTTCTAGACCACGAGAGCCCCTAGCGATTGGTTTATTCAAAGGACAACAATAACGACAAATGAATGGATTATGATGGCTCATCCACAGGGGTTGATAAATAATTTATGGCAACACATGGGGCAATGACGTATTTGTGTTGCCATCTTAGACAGGTTTTTGGGGCTGATGGTTGATAGAATATCGTGGCTGCAGCGGACAGGATATTATTTTAGACAGTGCCATTATATAGAAAAAAATGCGCAGGGGAAAATGGAAAACAGCAGTTTGTACAGGTGGTTATCTTATACAGGTGGCCATATGGGCAGGTTCAACTGTGCATGGGTATGGTGTTGGGTAACTTGCCGCTCCTTCTGGGATATAATATATGTATATTTTTGTAGATTTTAAAATTTTTTTTTTTGGACCTTTTGCCTTTAAACTGACAATTTTGTAGTTGATTGTCCTGGGTTCAGTGAATTTTACCAGTTTCCTACTGTGATTTTTATATAACTGTAAAGTGGAATTCTTCAAGACACCAAATTTGCTACCTTTTATGTTTCAGAATCCTCAATTGTCAGTGGACACCAGGCTTGAAATAGAGAAATACTGGCAACCATTGATTCGGGAACATGACAGACAGCAGGCAGAACTTGTTCAGTCTACACAGAATGTACGTTTTTCTGTTACAGAATCATGTATCAGTTCTTTCTTTTTTTCAGTTATCTACTTTTTAAAATCTATTTAAAAGCTTTTGGGTTTAAAGAATTTTTTCTGAAAAGGCTATTATAAAGTGAAGGCAAATGAATGGAAATCGTTTTTTTAGCATTAGAGATTACTCAGAATATAGAAAGTGACTGGTTTTATTTTAATAAGCATATTATATTACAAAATTTTGGGCTCACATTTTTTGTCTTTTAGTAACTTTCTTATTTGATACATTTCATCAGGAAGACAAAGAGACATTTTATGCCTTATCCATGTTCCCATACCCAAGTGGGAATCTTCATCTTGGTCATGTGCGGGTTTACACCATAAGTGATGTCATGGCTCGTTATCAGAGAGCTAAAGGAAAACAGGTATGTTTTTGTGGTTTTTATATATATATTTATCTGCTTGTAGAAATATTGATTAGAATCTGCTTTCGAGGTATTCAGCTGTTTTAAGAATTTTATTAGAAGAGTAAAGATAATTGTAATACTTTTCATTGTCCTTTTCAAACATAGATCTATATTATCTTATCTAGTTATGTCAGAGATGATACTTTTAAATCAGCAAATTTAGTGACATAAAGTTTAAAGAAA
>NW_004797330.1:58319-61898 GCF_000002075.1 Aplysia californica | reverse complement strand
CCCCCCCACACACACACACACACACACACGCACACAGTCAATAGCATGGCTAAAGAGAGATTTTAAAATAAAAATGAATGAAGGTATTCACACACACACACACACACGCACACAGTCAATAGCATGGCTAAAGAGAGATTTTAAAATAAAAATGAATGAAGGTATTAAGATGTCACGGTAATGATGTCAGGAAACTTGACTTGCCGAAGAGCACATTTGTGTGTAGGGGTACTGAAATGAGAATCTGTTCCAATTTTATTACGGTACTTTAAAAGTACCAGCATATAAGTGTGTTGAAAAGTTAGGGTCTTCCCTGTTGCTCATGAAAGACATTAGTTCAAGTCTCACTTGGGGAAGTTATGAAAATGCTATTGAGTTTCTCCATCTGTCTGCTGTTTGAACAACCTCCCTCCTGAATGATCTAAAATGTGGTAATTGGAGAATAAAATATTTACTACCGTTACAATTATTTACTTTGACTAGGTAGGAGTGACGATGCTGTTCTATTATATTCCAGGTAATTCACCCAATGGGTTGGGATGCCTTTGGTCTACCTGCTGAGAATGCCGCCATAGAAAGAAATATACACCCCAAAGAGTGGACCTATAGGTATGTTTATTTAATTTGGTAATCTTTAATTTAGAATAAAAACATCTTCTACAGTTGAAACTGCTCTGACGGCCACCTCTATAAGATGGCCACCTGTACAAACGGCCACTTTCTATTTCCCCCCTTTCGTTTTTTTTATATACCACCAACAACAAAAACAACAACAATGCAGCTACTTTCGATTGGGACTTCAGATGGAAATGGTTTGTTTTCTTCATCTTGATCAGTCCTGCCTAAGACGGCCACCTGTCTTATAAGGCCACTTTTCTCCTTGACAATGGGTGGCCGTCTTACACAGGTTTGACTGTATTTGTATTTTAACACTTTGCTGTGGTAATGCAACAAAGATTTTTGTGAGCTGAACAACAGGTGCTGCCAGAACCCCAAACAATTAAGGATGAACGTAATTTTGTTTTTATGCAGCATGTGTTTTAACTATAAAGACAGCTTTTGTAGAGAAAGTTTAATCATTTTAGTCTATCGATGCTTTTCATCTGATTTTGTACTGTTTGCAGATTTAAAAGGTCTGTATGAAAATTGGCACACCGACGAGAATCCATCTTTTTAATTGTTGCAAATGAATTTGGAAGCAGTGACTTTGGTTAAAATCCAGCTTTACTTTTATTTCAATCTTTTTGTTTGTTTTCTCCCTGCCCTTCTTTTTCTTTTCATGGTAATGCATGCATTCTACTAAATTCTCAGTCTCATTTTCAACACTGCTGGTGTTAAAAGAAGTCTTTGATACTCTCTTTGTCATGTTAATTTTTTCTTCAAAACCCCACAAAATGTAACTGTCCCAAGGAGCGTCCACTGAGACAGCTGTGCAGCTACCCATTTTTTTACCATTACATGAATTTCACAAGTCACTATACACTCACCACTTTCCATAATGTTGAACTGGGAAAAGGTCAATGTATTTTAATTCTCACAAGAAAGATATTAGAGATGTACCTGTCTGCATATATTTATCAGATGTGACTGCTTTCTGCTGCTGATGATTTTAGCTTGTAAAGTTTATTTAGTTCTACTTGTATTATGAATGTCTTAACTGCTGATTACGTTCAAAGTTGTTTTCTTCACATTCATGGCAAAAATGTGTTGTTGTTAGATTTACACAATTATAAAATTCTTCTGAATTTTTTTGCTGTTCTTCTACTCAAAGAGCTTTTTAAAATTTTACATTCATCAGTAATATAGCAAAGATGAAAGAGCAGCTTCACAGTATGGGTTTCAGCTTTGACTGGAGTAGGGTAAGTACATTTAAGATTTTTCCTTGATCTTAGTTTGGTGTGGGATGATATCTTCTGGAGCCTGGATCTTTGATTTAGTACTCATTCAAGATAACTATTGGACTGCTCCAAGTAGGTGGAGAAACATGCAAAACCTATGACAGTCCCAATTTTAAAAAAAAGAACTGTTGGGAGATTCAGAACTTGGTCAAATGCACCATGGTTCAGCTTAATACCAACTCTGCCAGTTGTTTTGTACATTAAGAATATATTTTCTTTATAGTTATTTAAAATAGACATAAAAATAGCATGCTTGAAAACAGGAGACCTGTGATATAATATGGATCTTAACATTACATATGATTTATTTGATTGACAAATGCCTCTGAAAGTGGAGGGACATAATTTATCACAATGAGATAATTTACAACTGAGAAAACTATTAGGTACTTGACGATTTTTTGCGAAGTCCAGGATTAGATTACACTTCTAATAAAGAAATAAATAGGCTTATATCAATGTTTGACAGCCTCACAAGTCTATTGCCTTTATTTTTCTGGTGACCTTTTTATTATTCCCTCAGGAAATCGCAACATGTGACCCATCATATTATAAGTGGACCCAGTATATATTTTTGAAGATGTATGAACATGGTCTTGCCTTCCAGAAAAAGGTAAATTTTAATATTTTTGAGTAGTGTTGTACTTAACAAATTATGATAATTTTCATCAAGGCTTGAGGGGGAATAATGCCACTGACATCGGAATTTCAATTATTGGCCTGCAGTAAACGATATATTTCCAAAAAAACAAGAACAGACAGATATAGAAATTAATTCTTACCAACTGCAGTGAAGTTACTGAACACATAGTGCTAGAAATGAGAGAGACAGACAGACAGACAGACAGACAGACAGACAGACAGACAGACAGACAGGCAGACAGCTTGTAAAACATGTATTTACTAATGCCCTGTCTTGTTGGGCGTACGCATGAGTGCACCTTACCTTTGTAACATTCCTCAGCCATTGTAAATGACCAAGGCAAATTTCTCCCTGTGAGATGAATAAAGATTGTATTTGTCATTTACAAAAACATGTTGCTGAAGGTGTTAGCCAACAAAAAATAATGTTATTGTCTGTTATTGTTGTGAATTAAATGGTGCATTAGCAAGGTTGATTGAGGAAAATCTAAAGAAAGGAATTACTTACTGTATTGTTCTGTTTTTAGATGAAATATTTGAATTTGAAAATCAAATTGCTATTGTTTTAAAAACTAAAGGTTCCATCTAATATTTGAGTATCACCTTTCATCATGTTCATCCTTTTTTGGGGGGTTATACTCAACAGTTATTTAGAATTTTTGTGAATTTTGTTTGCATGTTTTCATGCCTTTTTTTAAATGGACAAATTTACACCACATATTGTGATATTGTTCTCTCTGACCTCTGTGACATCACAGCTGATTTTGAGCTGGGATTGGTGTAAGGTTTTAGTATTTCATATTTTATTGCAAATGTTGCTTTTGAAATCCCCATTATTTGATCAAGTCTACACTGTCTGTAGCTGGCTTAACTGTCTTTGAACTTTTCCTAAATGCTTGTTCTCCATCTTTGCTTTTGTTTTAGATAAAGTATAAAGTGTGTGCTGTCCTGCTCATGTGAAAGCTCATTTTTTTTCATTCTTTGATTTGCTGTTTCTTTGTTTGTTAGTTTGTGTGTGTGTGTATGTGTGTGTGTGTGT
>NW_004797330.1:44310-56227 GCF_000002075.1 Aplysia californica | reverse complement strand
CCCTCTCTCTCTACCCCTCTCTCTCTCCCCCCTCTCTCTCCCTCTCTCTCTCCCTCTCTCTCTCCCTCTCTCTCTCCTTCCTTCTGATGAGGGTCCTGAGGTAGTATACTTTTGCTTTCTTTCTTTGGCACTGCGTTTATAATTTTTCCTTTGTGAAATTTAGTGGTTATCATGCTGACTTGTTGCAAACTTCAGCAAGTTTTCTTTTGCACACAAATATTGCAGGTGCTGTGTTGCCAGTGCAAGCCATTCACCCTGTGACCAAACAGAAATTGAAAGTGGTTGTGACAGATTCAGAACATTTTTTCAAGAACAGAGATGTCATGTTGGGTAAGAAATGTGGATATTTTTTTTGGACAGCCTAATTGTTGGAGAGATGTTTAGACACTAGGTTGCAATATTTTACTTTTAGAGAATATTGGAGTGTCTGATGATGATAATGGCTTTATTTTTGTATTTACGGTTCAACGCCGATGTTTATTTGTGAGAAGATGTTGAATGAGAGGAAGAGGATGTTTAATGAGATGCTTAGGGACAATCATTAATTTAATGTGGACAGTGAAATTTTGTGTACATACATTATCTGCATGAAATCTCTCCCACATAAATCTGTCTCTTTCTCCACACCTATGTTTCGATTATTATAACTGATGAAGTTTAGTCTCATGAATGACCTAGCTGTTTTGAAAGTCCGTACTGTATCTGTGACTTTTTGTAGTTAAGACTTATACTGATATTATGAAGACTATGTTTATTTTTAAGATGCTCTTGCCCAAAAGTATAACGCTCTCAAACTGAAGTGTTCACTTTCTGTTCCCTCCAGGCATACCAAGTGTCTCAGACAATGCCCGGGATGTAGCAGAGCAGCTGGGTCTAGAGTTCTTGGAAGTTCTAGATAAATCTCGTGAACGGCTTGTGAACTCTGAAGAGGTGATACTTCTTTTAGTCTCTTAGTGAAATAAAGTGTGAAGATGGTCTTCTATTTTTTGTATGTTTGTTTGCTGATGAGCTGATATTTTCTTCTCTTCGTTATCTTATTCTTTTCTGGGTTTTAATGTTTTTAAAGCTGGCAAAACAGTTCAGATGTTTAATATTTGTAGTTTAGATACCGAAATATAAGGTATTTGCTTCAGTGGTGTTGATTTTCTGGATAATTACAAAAATCTGGTTTTCTGAGAATGTCTGGATTTTGCATGATTTCAATAGTAATACCGTCCTGCATATTCATTTATTTTTGTTTTTTTCTATTTGTGCATGTCATATTGGACTGTACATATAAATGGTCTTGATACAAGATATATTAGGCTATACTTGAGATCCGTAAATTTGTATCCCTGCATGTGCAGCCAAAGGGGGCGAAAAAGTGCAGGAATTTTTTTCACAGCCAGTTGGCACTTTTGTTTTCATGTTTTTTGCCGATTAAACATTTTTGTGTTTTCGTCTGAACTGTTGGAAAGTGTGTAATGTTTGAGTAAAACATTTGGTTGTCTTGTCTTTTAATGGTATTGAAATCCCAATATTGATAAAATGACCCACAAGTTCACTAGGTTGGCTTTTTAGTACGACACTGATGATTTCATCAGTCTGCTAACAACAAGTCTTTGTAAAATGTATCAGTATCAATTTTTTGTTGTTGATATCTCTGTTTGTTTAATTACTTTTTTTCTGTTGTGCAGTTGACAGGGTTGACCAGAGAGGAGGCAATGAAAGCGGTACAACAGAAAATCTTGGTAATTCATATTGCTTTTGCTGTGGTAATTTTTTTTAGGTAAAGAAAGTATTTGACTGGTTCAATGCCCTGACTTTTGAATGTGATGGGTTGTGTTCAGGCAGCGCTAACAAGCTTACAATGATGGGCAGTATTTTATTGAGTAGCGTATATTAAATTAGATAGCGTAAATACGGCCTCGTGACCTTCTGAGCACGTGGTTTTGGTGAAATCAGGGTAATTCAGATTGCTGTTTCTTTGCTCTTTCGCTATAAACACCAAATGCTGTACACCTTGTAGAAGTTCAGCTTTTCCTCGTTACAATGCTGTAAGCTGTTTATACAGTGGTGTCCAAAAGAATCTTGAAAATGTAATCACCAAGTGTGAAGTGCAAGGTTTTAGCACGATGATTGGGTGATTACATTTTCAAGTTTCTTTTGGATATGACTATATATCCGATTATTAGGAGCTGGAGGGTGGCTGTGGAAAGCGAAGCCCCTCGGGGTTGGAATGCGCGGTCGGCCGGTTAAAATATTAAAATGCGGAAATTCAAATGTTTGGCGGAAAGATTTATGATTAAATGCCGTCTTTTCATTAGCGGAGAACTGTAGAACTTTGAAAGAGCTTTCCCATGGTATATTTTTGGCCTTTGGCGTTTAAATAGAAATCCTTTAAAAATACTGTCAAAGTTTTCAAAGATCATTTTTTACACGAAGTATGTAAAATGCTTGAAAAAGGTACCAATAGAAAGATCAGTTCGTTTTCTATTAGAATAAAGTGTAATTGGCTTGGAATTATTTGGTATCAATCCTTCCGCGAAACTTGGAAAGCATGTGACTCCCACGCTGGGAGCACTCGGTACACTACAGTATAGAGTCGACTCGCGCGCCGCGGGGGCTGGTGCGGCACCGGCCGGGACAGCGCTCGGTGTTTTTTTTTTAAAGTAACGACAGATCATCTCGTTTGAGGCAAAAAAATACTGATTTGCAATGACCTCACAATCTTAAAAAAAATTAGGCTCCATATCTATGTTATTGTGATTGTACTCTGTTGATGTGGAGATGTTTGGTGCACTTGGTACTCTTTCATTATCTGTCAAACATGGGATTGCAGCCAGTTTTTTAGCGACTTTAGCAATATTTGATCATATTTATACAGCTACCATTTTCTTAGAAATTGACTGAGAAGTTAAAGAATGGTACCAAAATTCTCAGGGGATATAGGCCTTTCATATAGAACAGATAAATTTGGCATACAGCTACTTTGAAAATTTAGTTTCTGGTACCTAATTAATTGAGTAACATTTTCCAATGGCACTGGGCATGAGGCAAATGTTAGTAATGCCTGTGAAAAGGTTGAAGCTATTATAGTAAATGTAAGATTATCTAAGAGGTAGCGCATCTAAGTTTAGTTTTCATCTTTGATACAACAACCAAAATATGGATGTATCTGAATGAAGACATCCCATACGTGATGCCCCAAAAAATCATGACAAAAAAGAAAGGAAAGATAAATGTAATCCCTTAAGGGATGTTTGTTTTGCAGTGACTTGATAACAATCAAACACAGTGTAAAACATAATTTATTAGAATGAATTCTATGGCTTTGCTGGTCAACACAGTGCAGAGCCCATTTTTTGAGCAAAGCTTTCTGTGTAGCACTGTAAGGTGTGCCACAGTGCCCCCCCCCCCCCTTATTAGAAGCTATTATATGGATATCACATTAAATCTTTTCACTCTGTTTTGTTAGGCCAGAGATCCTCTATGGACAAGTTAATGCAAAAGAGAGCTGGACAGAAAACATATTACTCTAATGTCAGAAACGCCATCTCGTTGAGTTTAATCCCACTGTGGCAGCTACGGCCTCTGTACATGGGACCATATTTGTGGCTCTGTCTGCTTACGGTTTGATTTGTTCAAAATGATTAAAACTCTGTGTAAGCTGAAAGGTGATCCATGAATTTTATTCTCCCCAGGACTTGGGTGTTGGTGGAGAACGAATCAGCGAGCAGTTGAATGACTGGCTCATATCCCGACAGCGCTACTGGGGAACTCCTATTCCAATCATCCACTGTCCCCAGTGCAAGGTAACGCATTTGGAATTTGGATAACACTGCCCTCGTCTTTTAGTGTTGTACTTGATAGTGAGTGGGCACAGCGGGGGCAACTTTTTGACAAGAAATAGATTAGAATAGATGCCCGTAGGTCATATGCAAAATCAGTTTGGATTAGGCTGCATAGAGTGAAGATGCTGTCCATTGCTCATGATATCAAATTTACCTCTACTTTACTTCATCAAATTTGAACCACAAGTTCATCTGTACCCATTGCATTTCGTGCTCAAACAAAAGATGTTATCCAACAATGCGTAGTAGCCTTGTGACTGGCTGTTGGACACAATTTCACCGAACTAGACAGGTTGTGATCCAGAACGCTAACGTGTTTGATTTGGGAGAATTTGATCAAATTATGCCAAAAATGAACCAATGGAACATGAAGCAAAAAGGATCCAAAGAAGCTAGCTGATCCATCCTAAATAAACCAAGAAAAGGACACCAAACGAATAAAGCAAACACAGAACAAAGAAAAAAGTATGTTGGTACAGTTAGGCAGACAGACAGCTGAATAGAAACAAACAGAATCATGTGAAGACAACAGAAGTATTCAAAATGAATGTACAAATGACTCTTTCTATCATCATAGGTGGTCCCTGTACCTGTTGAACAACTGCCTGTAGAACTACCGCAGACAGGGAGGCTGGTCTCAAAGGGAGGGAAATCCCCGCTAGAGGAGGATACAGAATGGCTGAATGTCAAGTGCCCAAAGTAAGTTTTTTTGGAGCTTTTCAGTGAAGCAAAAACTCAGTAAGGCTCTGTTCTCATGGCATATATATCATGTGCTGCATGCCAGAATGAAACATTTACTTGTCTCTTCACATAATGACAAGTTTGTTGTGTATGTGTCACACATTTTTTGTAACATGTTACTGGAATTAATTTTGTGATCTATATGAGACATACTCGGCGAAACACCTGCGGTTGGCAAAGACACTGGAAAAATTAGTTGTGAGATACAGTCAAACCTGCCCTGACGGCCACCTCTGTAAGACGGCCACCTGTGCAAACGGCCACTTTCCATTTCCCCCCTTGCGTTTTTTCTATATAATTTAACTGTGTAAGACGGGTACCTGTCCAATGCAGCCGCGGCCGCCATATTTTAACACACAACCCCTATCACACTGAACAATAACACCTGTCTTAGAAGGCCACCTTAGTGACACCATTATGTTTTGTCATAAATTGTGCATTGTCCCCTGGTGTTGTGGGCGAGCCGTCATAATTCAATCACCTGTCGTTGTTGTTAGGTAGTCCCTCCAACCGATCATGTTGCTTAGGCCCCTCCCACTGTTGACCAATATGTACCAATTTTCAGCTGCTGGTGAGGTAAGCGTGTGATCCTTCATAACCCACAAGCTTCATACACAAATCGTAAGTGAGATGAGGGGTCACTGTTTACCCAGTCTGTAACAAAGTAACAATATGAACATGTGACAGAAGCGTCGCTTGTTCTCCGAGTGGTGGCGACCCATGTGTTTGTTTTTAGATGGCACTCGGTCTTGCTCGTCTGATACATTTCGTTTTATTGTCACCCTTGCGCAAAATCAGAAACAAAATAAAAATTACTTACAAAATACAAACTAACAACAACAACAACAAAATCAACAACAATGTGGCCACTTTCGATTGGTACCTCAGAATGATGGGAATGGTTTGTTTTCTTCATCTTGATTAGTCCTGCCTAAGATGGCCACCTGTCTTATACGGCCACTTTTCTCCTTGACAATGTGTGGCCGTCTTACTCTCTCTCTCTCTCTCTCTCTCTCTCTCTCTCTCTCTCTCTCTCTCTCTCTCTCTTTCTCCCTCCCTCTCTCTCTCTCTCTCTCTCTCTCTCTCTCTCTCTCTCTCTCTCTCTCTCTCTCTCTCTCTCTCTCTCTCTCTCTCTCTCTCTCTCAGGTTTGTCAAGAAGATAAATATCAGTTATGTATGTCTTTTGCTGTCTTTGTCATGATCTAAGTATTGTCAGACTTGTGTTAAGTGCAGGAGAATAGAGATAAGTATTGATGTGAGGGTTTTTTGTTGTTGTTTTTTTTGCTTTGTTTTTTGTCTATTGTGTTAGTTTTGGAAATTCCGAGATTTATCACCTCTTTCAAGCTAGATTGCTTATATTATTATTATTATTATCAGAGTCCAGAGAGAACACTTTCAACCAATGGGGGCAAGGTTACTTTTTGGGGGGTTTTAAAAATTATTGATCCAGTAGTTGCTGAGCTAGCCAATTGTTTTGTAGTGGAATGTGCATGTCTGTTCCAGTTTTGTTGTTGATCTATTATGGAAATTTGAAGTGGAAGAGAATCTTTATCATCGTGTCGAAAAAAAATAGCCTATGTCTTGTATTTTAGTTTCAAACTGATTCAGGCCATCATGATTCCTTTTGTTACAATAATTAGGATGTTTGTTGACTCATTTATTTATGCGGGAGGGAGGCTCTTGTGGCCTAGGGGTTAAGCTGTTCGCCTCTCATTCAATTGGTCTCGGTTTCGAATTTGGATAGCGACGGAAAATTTTCTTTTCTAAAATTTTCTTCTTTCACATCCTTTCCTGCTCTCTTACAATTTTCTATCATCTGCTTTCGTCTCCACTTTCTGCCCCCGCCCCCCTCACCTCCTTTACTCCCTTCACTGGGCGCCAGACTATTTCTGCAGCCTTAATACTGCAACTCCTTGGCTCCTTCTTACTGCTGTCTTTCAGCCACACCCCTTATTTTATAGTAGGGAAGATCAACACCTAGCCTTCTTGGACAAGGGCGAAAAATCTTAGAGGTCCAGTGTGTAAGTTAAGTACGTTAAAGATTCCTTGGTGGTCCAAAATCGATAAGAGTAGGCTTCGGCCGTCACTGAAGCAAAATTCAAAATTTCCTACCAACTGAAAATGTCAAATTAAAATATGTCCCTTGTGCTCATATGACCGTTTGCAGTTGCGAGCGCCATAAAACATTTACCCCCCCCCCAAAAAAAAACCAACCCAAAACAACCAAACCCCCCCCCCCAAAAGATTTACACTGTTTTAAGACGTGATGGTAAGCTGTCGTATTGGGAATGCAATGAAGATTTTGGCCTATGCCTCTCTTATGCCATCGTCATAACATGTTGAGAAGTTTTTCCTGTATTTGGCTGGTTGGAGGTGGCCTCTCTGTCTTAGAGGCCTCTGAGGTTGATATGCAATGATCAGCCATTTAAAAACGGTTGTTCACTGCTCCGGCGCACTATTCTAATGATCATGCTGTCCATGACTTAATGTTGTCAATTCATTGTATTCTCTGCTTTCCTTCGTTCCTTGTCCCTTCTATCTTGCCTTTTAGCAAGTATTTAAAAAGATTAATCTGTATTCTGATTTCCTAAGTAGAAAAGATTATGGGGATGCAGGGGGCGACGTGTGGTAAAAATGTTTTCCTTAACATGCTGGAAAAGGTCATGTTTGATGCTACTGAGTTTATTTTGGTAACTTTAAATAACCAAGGAACCGCTGACGAGTATACATTACTTCTCTCCTAGCGGTGTTCTCTTCAGGACTAGGAATGAGAATTCTTGCTTCGACTTTCTGTTTCTACTCCACGGTCTCCATACATTTGTTAAACCGAAGTAAACACATTCTTTGTTCAATTGCTGGGAAATGTATGCTAGATCTTGAATTCTTCCGGTCTTAATGATATGATGTTTTGAGTATTGTGTGCATGTAGTTCAGGCTTGATACAGTTAAAGTTCCTTCCTCTGTGTCTGCACAAGAAAGCCCATAGAATAAATGTATTTATGGGTTTGTGCCCACACTACATTCCCGTTCTGCAAGGGTCCCAGGTGAAAATTGAAGCAAGAAAAACAATCACTGAGAATTTTCTCACCACACCAACTCGATAACAAAAGACTGCTGAGATAGTATGCAGCAATGAGTGATTGCAAAGGTGGTCAGTGACTCTTTTGAGGTTTTCACAAAGAAAGAAGCACATTTGGTGTGTGTTAGATCTTGGTTTCATGATTCTGATGCTGAAAGTCTCTCGATTTTGCAGTGAATTTAAAACATGTGTTTGAGGCATTCAAGATTTTGATGGTGTAAACTGATGCCGCCCCAAAGATGACATTGGTTCAGTTAATCGACCGCCGATGTGACAGTAATGAGTGGGGACCTGCATCCCCTTTACAAAGCTAACCTGTGAGCTATTTAGCCCTGTCGTGTGTGTGTGCGCGCAAGCGTGTGTGTGTGTGTGTGTGTACATGCGCGAGCGTGTGTGTGTGTACGTGCGCGAGTGTGTGTGTGAGTGTGCGTGCGAGCGCGCGTGTGTGTGGGTGTGTGCGTACGTGCGCGAGCGCGCGCGTGTGGTGTGTGCGTGCGTGCGTGTGTGCATGCGTGCGTGTGTGCGTGCGTACGTTTTTATACCCTTTCTCACACCAGTTACCCCAGCTGGTTGACTTTGTTTCTGGCTTTGTGACATTGATCAGTTTGTCTGGGGTATTTTTCTGATTAAAGGCTTCGGGGTTTGTTTTTCTTTCGTTTTGGGAGGATTTTTGTCTAGATATGAGATAAGCACCGTTTATTTACATTTTAATTTCTGAAAGTTTTTATGAAAACTCGAATTGAAATGGTAATATATCAGGAAATTGATGGCGCTGTTAAATGCTTCGGCTTGGGTGCGAATGTTGGTAGCAGTGACATACATATAATGATATGTTGAACGAAGAGCAAAACCTGGTATGGCAAGTTTTGTCACACCTACAATAATTCTTGGTATGTTGCATATCGCAAATATCAGACACACAATGAAGACTTGTCGCAACGCTTGGAGCTCTTTCCCCTTGAATTTTGTTGCATCTGATTTTTGTGTACCCACTTCGTCATGACGCGTTTCGCTGTGCCTGCCTAGTGCGTGGGTCTGTCGAAATGAAACAGCTGATTTCAAACTCCGAGTCATGATGAGAAGACACACGATCACCACCAGCTGGCTGCTTGTCGTCATGAGAATGTTGGACACGAGGTGTTCCACCCTCGTCACAACGTGATAGGCTTCTAAAAGGTGCAGGGTCATCCTTGTCGTGCCGTTTCTGCCCAGGGGAATGGGGCGAAATCGAAGTGTGAAACACGAAGGTCCGTTGACCAGAAGGGAGTATACGCAGAAGCTGAAGATGAACCACACAACTCGGCGGGTTGTAAAAATAGATTTAAACTTTAGAGGCATGTAAATACAGAGACATCGCGTGACGGCCAGGAAGCTAGTGATCAGTACGGAGACTACGAGGAAACAGTCTTTGACATTGGAGCTGAGGCCAGAAATGACATGCGGGTCAAACCAGCTTAAACCGTTTGTAGTTCCGTGTACGATTCTCAAAACAGCCCCTGTAATGTTTAACATGACTATGGTAAGCAGTCCTAAGTCAGAGATGGACAAGGAGAGAAACAGGACAGTCATACTGTCGGATACGCCCATTTTGAGAAATACAGCGATATTCAAACAGTTGGATACGAGCCCGAACACCGTGAGAACTGTCCAAGGTAGCAAAACTCCTTGGAGATAAATCAGTTCTTGCTGCTTGCTCATGATGTCCTCTCCCGTGTTCTCTCTTAAACTTGTTGTATTTGTAGAGTTGAACATTGTGGGCTGCTTGTGTTGTTCTGGACTTGTTTGTGGGGGGGGGGGGGGGGGGGGCGTTACTGACAGGTCCTGTATTTTTTTCTTCCCGTTGTTACACTAAGTTACACTCTATAAATGTCTTACTTTTTCCTACGCACTATAATAATATGGACGCTATTGTGTCGATGCGCTTCTCTTTACTCAAGCGAAATAGTTGGTGTTGTTGTAGTTGTAGCTCTAGTTGTGAATGTTATTTGTCCGACAATGCACAGGCTGTCGCCCTTCGGTCAAATGACATACACTTACAGTTGCAACTGGTTCAGTTCTACCCTTGTATACTTCCGTAGAGTGGGGTCTCTATGTCTTGTCTCAAGCGAAGAAGGAAAGCTTCTGGGAGAGTTAGTGAATAGGTTCTCTTCGTTGATGCTAATTAGGAAAAAAAAAGACAGTCAAATGTTGAGTTATATTTTGCAGAGAAAACAACTGGTCGTTTCTTTCTGCTTATATAAATCTGAAGGGGCACAATTTTGAGGAGTGTCCTGAACGTCGGAAGTGAACGCCTGCATGTTTTTCTTATCTTTTGAGTAGGCCTATGTGTTTGTTTGGTGGATGTGTGGAAACGGCTGCTGTTGGGACACTGGGAAGTCGTAAGTCTCCCCGACCCATCTGTAATATTATTATTCGTCTTTAGTCTTACTTCTTTCCTGGTACCTTATTAATGATATGACCTGCAGAGAGTGTCCCTGTTCTTCTCGTTGCCTTGGGGCTGGTAGTTGATGGGCTCTGCTTGTATGATCTGCTCCTCCTTCTTTTCAGTGTTACAGTACTGCTATCCTAATCTCTCTCTGACTGGCAAAATGTGTATCAGGTATCTTACAAACTCGCCGTACGCCGTGCAAATAGTATGCTGGAATAGATTCTAAAGTGAGAATAAACGCACTATAGAAGTCACTGCGTTGATTCGTCACGATCAGGTTACAGGTACTCGTACCACCGTACCGTACCGTTATAAAAATGTGTTTGAGCGGGTGGTGACTCATTAACAACTTTTTAAATTTCTCCTGTTTAACTTTAACCTAAAGATGGAAAAGAGTATTTGAGTAAACATTGCATAGTATCTTGAAGTGCAGTTTGTCGTAGTGTAGTATATGGCAACGGGCGTTCGCTGGAGTCGGCGCAAACATGGGTCACGGTATTTTCCTAACGCTAATGTGCTAAAATAGGTTTTTAAGTGAGGATAAACGTATTACTGCGTTTACTTGTCATGATCAGGTTACCGATTACACTTATCTGCGCCTCGTCGTCCCATCATTGAATGAGCTTGGGTTGGTTGGAAAAGTAATAAATATGTTTGACCTACTCCTTTACTTGTAAGTGAACGGGTCGGTTGAAGCATGATTCAAGACTGCACACAATTTAGTCATGGTTAATCGTAAAATGATAACCTAAGACTATTTTATTTTATCTGGTCTTCCAGTGCGTATGTGTCAATGCCTGTGCTGACATCATGATAAGTGCTACTGTAACATGGTATAGATTATTAATTCTCGTTTCGCATCATGTGGAGAATCAAGAAACGATTCTCCTTGAGTGCGCAGCCTCGTCTAACAAAATGTGTAATTAAATTCTTGTTCTGCTTGCGTTGGACTCACTATCCACTTTACATAATCATATATTATTATATTGGTCTATAATATTATGATATTATATATTTATCTAATCTGGATAGTAAACCCAACGCCTATGGAGCAAGAGTTATTTTTTTCGGGACCTAATAGGGACGTGTCAAAAGTAAATGAAGATTCTCTCATAGGTGAATCTGTTCGCATTGAAAGCAAAATCATTGCTTGGTTGGAAGCTATTACCTGTTTAGTTCTCTTCTCTGCGCAAAGAACGTATTTTTAAAAGATGGGTTGGGGGGGGGGGGATTTTTATAAGAATAGTCTCCTTATAATGCGTGTCAGCGAGAATTGGAGGCTTATTATTTAATTAGATGTGACTGTGTGCATAGAAAGGAAGATCATTGCTTCCTCTGAAGCCATTAGCACGACAAAACTGCTCTCTTGACAAAGAAAGGGGCATCATTTAAGTAAAAGAATAGACTGTCTTTATAGCGGTCCTAGATTTGTTTTTGGTTGCGTCTTTTTTTAAATGTTCCCATTGCCGCTCTCGAGTCTACTATTATTAGAACGTCAGGCGACGTGGTCATAATTTCAGCATAAATATTATGTATCGTTCGTGCTTTGCTGTGAATTTTCACCCGTTTTTATTGGATTTTGAGCATTCTTACTTCTGTTATGCCCCTACCCATGTGTACTTCACAGGTTGTGATAAGTACTTGTCTATGTCTTTTCTTTTTGGCGTTGGCCAGGGAAGTAAGGAAAGTGTGTGTGTGTGTGTGTGTGTGTGTGTGTGTGTGTGTGTATGTGTGTGTGTGTTTTCAACCCTCTCTGCACTGCGGATGGACTTCGAACTCGTCCCATATACACTGACCCTCGTGGCACCGCAATAGAAAATGGCTTGGTTACCAGCT
>NW_004797330.1:24970-44210 GCF_000002075.1 Aplysia californica | reverse complement strand
CCCCGACCTCTGCGCCTCTCCGAGCGTCTGTCAACTTCAAGCATGTCCATTCTGAGACGTTGTCCTCCCAGAAAAAAAAAGAAGAAAAAAAATTTCGTTTTTCCTCACGTGTTTTTCTATTCTGCTATAAAATGGCAAGCAACAACATGCGTACAATGAAAATCAAATTGGTGTGTCAGATATGTGTGTGTCGGTTCGAAATTTGACACAACATCGCCTTTGGTCTGCTGCTGATCGGACATATGTGTCCGCTATGTGGGTGGTTGATGGGTGCTCAGCACAGGTAGAATTCTGTGGTGCTCAGGTATGGTTTGCTCCTTCTTTCGCAAGAGATGCCCCTGAGTCTACAAAAGCAGCTCATCTTTTTGGATGTTTATCCACTCGATTTCTATCTGTAAGGGTTCTCAATTAATAGGTGCACAGAGCACATTATTCTAGACAGCGAGCCTAGAATAAAGTTTTTGTTTCTCTATTTTTGATCTTCATTTTTTTTACATTGCTGTTTGTTGCTGTCTGTGCAACCCTGAAATATATTTCAGGTCTTCTCCCGTCATCAGTTAATTCGGAGGTCCCATCTCTACAACCTTTACAGTGTTGAAAGGGGTGTTAAACCTCTACAATGACTAACCAGTGACCACTGCTCCCAACTAATTGAAGCAATGGACTTTTCTGATTTTCACGGACCGCCCAATCGAAATCACTTGTGCTGAGTTGTCTGTGTTTAGTTTTTAGAGATCCCAGCTGGTTCCTAACCTGCTGCTAAGACCTATTGTTCGCTCTTTAATTGCTTCTGAATCTTTACCTTGTGTTAATGCCTGTCGAATTTTCTGGTTTCCAAGTGTCTTAACCATAGTAGATTATTAGATAGATCGTTCATTACATTATGCTGAATTTAAATTAATTCGTATTGTTTCATCACTAGGTGGCGTTACCTTATATGTCCCAAGTTTTTATCAAATCATTGTTGTAGATGGGGTTTTTTTTCAGGATGGCTTTGATGGCCTATTGGTAAAGCTACCGGACCCGTAATCGTGAGATTGCAGGTGTTGGGGTTCGAGCGTTAGCTCGGTTCGATGGGAAAGACACTTTGTTTTGTTTTAGTAGAGGTTTTACGGCGCTCGCAACTGTGTAAGGTCATATGAGCGCCAAGGGGTGGATGTCAACAGAGAAGTCCTTACAGGGAATCAGACTTACTCTGCTCACCTCTCTAGCTTCAACAGCACAAAGTCTGCTTCGACTATCAAGGCACCCCGGAAATAGCGGGTCACAAGAGCGTGACAAACATACAAAAGAAGTAGAGGAAAATGACGATTGTACGGATTAGGAAAGAAAAAGCAGCAGTTCCCCTTGTGTAGTTCAGGCACAGTTATGAGCATGACATTGTTGGATCAGCCCATTTACCATTCTCCTGTGCATTAGAACGAGAAATGTCTCCCCTTTGGGAATGGCCTATGCCACGCTGTGACACTGTGAGCGGGATCTCCCCCCTCCCCCTTTCTTTCTTTTTCTGGCGTAAGTGGCTTCGTGGATTGCAAGCAAGGTGGGGAGGATGAGGGGGTCTGACACGAGTGGCTTCGCAGATTGCTAGTTGTTGTGGACTTGAAGCTTAGGCTAGACTCAACTTATCATGCTGGTGATTTGAGGCTTGTGACTTGAACTAGGGGTTTTGCGAGCACAAGCGGGTTTGCTACCGGGGTACAGCTCTACCGTTTGGCTCTGTCCTTTTAAGATGGACGTCAAACTCGAAGGATCCGCCTCTTTTATAACCTAATAGTGTTGATAGGGGCTTTAAAACTATACCATTTCAACATTAACAAATATTTTGTTCAAAGGTTTTCTAGATATCTAGATTCTGAGTGAATTGCATTGATAGGTATCTGATTTTTTCCCGGCCAGATGTGGAGGTCCTGCACAGAGAGAAACAGACACAATGGACACATTTGTAGATTCAACGTGGTACTTTCTCCGCTATCTCGACCCTCGGAATGATGAGCAGCCTTTTAATCCCTCTATAGCCAGAAAGTTCATGCCTGTGGACTTGTATGTTGGCGGGAAAGAGCATGGTAAGGGAATGCCTTTCTGCGATGTCACTCTTGGTCTTGTCTTGTACATGAAACTCCACAAGGACCAGGAAAAACTTTGAACCGTGAATTTTTTTCAGTGGGGTCAAAGTTTTTCCCAGTCTATTTTTACCTGTCTCCACCTTTCCCTGGGATTGATAACAGCATTATGCCTCAGTAATTCTTACATTCCTGAAAGTTTCCTTTTTTGACAACTTGACAACATCCCTTCTTTCTTTTATCCCAAAGTATTCTGAGAAGGACATTGTGCAAAATCTTGGCTGATGTTTCTGTATTAACTTTAATTTCCTCTGGTGATATTCCGTATATATATATATATATATATATATATATGGGTCTGCTGCTTTGCTTATTTGCATACTATTGATTGTCTTTATACCTGTGTCTGTGGTGTAGCGGTTAGGCGCTTCGTCATCAAATGCAGAAGACCTGAGCTGGATTCCTGTTTGGAGAATATTTTTATTGAGCTTCTCGGTCTTTCCACTGGGATATTAATTGTAACCTCTCACCCTGGGTTGGCCCTAACACTTAACAAGAAGGATCTTTGTCTCCAGGTGAGATTTCAGAGGCTACTGCCGAGCCTGGTTTATTCAGAAGTGGGCATAATCCCAAAACATTCAGCTGGTACCTCTCTGTCTGCACAAATACTGTGTGTCTTGCCTCCTTTGTACATGACACAGACGTTCCCAGTCTGGTGCTTCTTCTGGCTGACACGGACATGGGGCTCCTTGCCTTTATGGCCTCCTCCCACTTTTTCTACAGGTTGATCCATGGGACCCCATCTCAGTGCTTTTCTGCGTATATTTGCTATCTATTTTCTTCATGTGAACCCGATCCTTCACCGTCTTTTCTATCTTTCCACTTAACAATGAAAGGCCAGGCTTAAGATAGAGGTATCTATTGAAGTTGATCTTTTGCCGTTCACTGATGAAACTTCTTTTGAGTTTTATTGCTTATGTTGTTGCTGCTGAGTGCTAGTTTCCTGATAGTTTAGTATAATCCGCATCTCAGCAAGAATACATTAGGATGATTGTAATACTGAAAAGAAGTAGAAGACAAAGACCACATCCAAGTGCCCTCCAACCACCTACTGATGACTACCTGATATGTAAATAACTTTATAAGGATGCATTTATGGAATAAAGGGGGGAAAGACTGAGTTTTTATTTGTTATCTGAATAGACAATGTTTGAAAACAGTTATCTGGTAGCTTATCCTGACATCTGTGTACACTAGCTCCCATCTAAATATTTTAAAATTCATGAATGTGTGAATCTCTTTGGTGAGGTATAAAATAGGGAGGTTCATCTAGTGTTGAGCCAAGCGCTAAATATATTTATCTCTTTATGTCTATTATATATTCTCTTTGATGGAATTCTTTTGTATTACAAATGAATAACTTTTTCATTCACATATTTTTGCTCATACCCAAACAATCGGTAACTTTGTGTTTAATCCCTTTGAAATAGATGGGGTTATTACTGTAGTTATCAGTTCCATTCATGTGGAATTTTTCTCTTTTCGTGTTTTATTTTCAAAAGAAATTTCCATTCTACTTACACCAGGCCTTCAACTTGAAATGAGGGATATGCAATGGATATTCAAATTGATGACTTGAAAAACAAAATTAATAGTCTGTGTGTTAGGGAACTGAATTAGTTTTTATCTATTTTATAAACCTGACTTGACTGTAGTGTAGACAATAAATGTATTTTTGAAATATGCATACTGGATGCAGTTTTCTCTCTGTTGTAATAATGTGTCACTAATGCTGTGAATTATAAACCTATAGCCTTGACTTCTTGATTCGCTATACATTGTACAACTCTATACAATGAGCAATTGGTGGGCAATCAAATGAGGCCTGCTCATGGTACTATTATTTTTACTATGCTCATCTGTGCCTGGTAAAATGTAATTTTTATAATGCTGATTTGAGACAAAATACAACCCCTATTGCTTTTTCAAACCCTTTAATTTTTTTAAAAGTCAAATTATTTCTTGAAAAAAAAAAATCTACCAAAAACTAAAGCGAGTCTCACTCTCACCTTTTGTGTCTCCAGCATTGCTTCACCTGTACTTTGCCAGGTTTGTGTGCCACTTCCTGCACTCCCTTGGCCTTTTGGAACAGCGTGAACCATTTGTCAACCTGCTGACCCAGGGCATGGTCAAGGGGGAAAGCTTTAGGGTGAAAAGCTCGGGGAAATATGTCCCTCCACACTATGTGGACCTGTCAGGTTAGTTTTTTTGTTTTAGTGTTTTACAGAGCTTGCAGCACAATTAGATCAAATGAGTGCCTAAGATTGGAGTAACAAACACAAAAAAGAAGGAGGAGAGATAAGGACAACAGATCGCGACCTCAGTGCTTTCTTGTCGTATCTCCATTTTTAATAACAGTGAAAACAGTTCATAACGAAAAGTGAGCTTAAGAAGAAGTCACATTTTCACTGTTAACGAAAATGGAGATACGATGAGAAAGCACTGAGGTCGCGAGACGTTTGACAGGAAAAGAGCAAACCACACTAGAGCACCTGCCTACCACCCACTGTCAGTTTAGTGTTGCTCGTGTGGACGGGTGTTTCTTGGGAGACTTGTTAGGTAAATTTGAGTTCCCTGACTTGCCAATGGAGACATTGGGAAGTCATGTGATCCTTCCGCCTGAAAGGATTCTGGACTATTAATAATCACTTTTACTTTTTTCTGTTTGGATACTGGTAGTAGATGAACACCTTAGGAAAATGTATACCCCTGCCCCTTCCCATCCCCTTCCGTGTGTACCGTATTTCTTTCACTTTACTTGGATGCCTCAATTATAAAATCAGTTGTGAAGAGCAGGCATTTTTCTTTAAATCCATTGGGAACAGCTCAGAAAATTATGTCCCTCCCCCAGGTTAGCAGAGTGTTGGACAGCCTTGAATTGCAGATAGATATTTTTAAAAGACTGAATGTTCCACCCTCCCTTTTCAAGTTCCTGTACCTAACCTTTCTGTACATAAAATTAAAACCTTGCTGCCCATTAATTGAAGGTTATGTGGTAAGGTGAAGTGCAAAGGGAACATAACTCTCTCCTCTGTGCATAGATAGGTTGACAGTGTTCCCATAGATAGATAAAAAGAAGAGTTGCTTTTCTGTGTTAGAAGTGCTGGAGGTGGTGCCACTAGAGCTGGCGGTAGTAGTTGTGTAAGCGATAGTAGTAGTAGTAGTGGTAGTAGTAGTAGTAATAGTAGTACTGTCAAACCTGTGTAAGATGACCACCCATTGTCAGGGAGAAAAGTGGTGTAAGACATGTGGCTGTCTTACGCAGGACTGATCGAAATGAAGAAAACAAACCATTCCCATCTAAAGTCCCTATCGAAAGTAGCCGCACTGTTCTTGTTTTTGTTGCTGTTGTTTGTATTTTGTTTGTTATTGTTATTTTGTTGATCGAGCAAGAGTGAGGATAATAGGATAGTTGTGTTGTTAAATTGTTGTTGTAGTCAATATGACAGTGACATTCTTGTCTATGGAACTTTTCAGGGGAAGTACCAGTGGAGGCAGGAACAGGAGAGGAGCTCATAACTGAGTGGGAGAAAATGAGCAAAAGCAAGCACAACGGTGTCAACCCAGAGGTGAGCTGTGGGTGGTTGGCGGGTGCTCTGGTGTGGTTTGCTTCTTCATTTCCATCAAACATCTGTCGTCCTTATCTCTCCTCCTTTTATATATTATGTGTTTGTTACTCTCTTGTTACACCTCTTATCTTCGGCACTTGTTATGACCTTGTTTCTGTAAGTGTATAAACGTATGACACAGGCTTTTTTGTGAATTGACCACGTCATGAGACAAATGATGGGGATTTCATGCACTAAACACATGGCCCTTTTAATCAAAGTGCTAAAGAATGCAGGACAAAAGGCAGAGTGGATGTACTGAAGTAGTATGATAAATTTGATGGTTAAGTATGTGTTAAAAATGTGATATTTTGACCACATTAACCCCTTCGTTGCCTTATGAGGTAAGCGTAATTTTTAGCGCTGTACCGTACCAAGTATGTCGCGGAAGTTGGCAAAATTTGCAGCTCCTGGTTGCCTATATGACATTACACGTATGTCCGCTAATAACCTGGCTCTTATTCTTCTGTATGGAGTTTTAGCGACAAGCACTGCGTAGATTCGTATTCGAGAATAAAAGACACACATATCGGTACCAAATATTTGCTAGTATTTCTTTACTGCTGGGCTTGCATGCGATCAATAAACATAGTTCTAGGCTTGCAGGCTGCCGTGTGCTCTCGTAAAACGCAAACATCGAAATTACTTTAATAAAAAGGCTAATAAATTCACTTTTTGACTTAAATTTGAAGGTTATTCGAAATTATGAGTAAGATGGGAGGAAATGGGGAATAAGAAAAGTGAGAGAAGTGACACAATCGAAGACCCGGTGTCCCAAATATGTCATGAGTGTGCTAGATCTAGACCACGTGTCCATTAACACTGAGACATTAGGCTGCTGTCCTGGGCAATGAGCTCAGCTGAAAATCAGTGCTGACATTAGGAATGTATACCCCCTGGCAACGAAAGGGTTAAGAGCCACAACACAGTTCTTTAATAGAAACTCTAGAAAGCAGTCTAGATCTAGTTGAAGGGACAAGGGCAATTGGAAGGCAGATGCTACTATTACTATTTGACTGACAACATAGAGTCAAGGACTGCAGGATCGTTAGAACAGTGCACCAGAGCAGCCAACAACCATAATGAGTATGGATCATTGCATGTGAACCTCAGAGGTCGCTGAGGCAGAGAGGATTAAGTGCTTGATAAGTTGTACTTTTACACTGCAGCAATTCAACATTCTTTTTTTTTTTTACTTTGACAGGACGTTCTGGCTGAATTTGGTGTTGACTCAACCAGGTTGTGTATTTTATCCAACGTGTCTCCAATGTCAGACAGAAACTGGTCTAAAATAGGTAGGATTATTTCCCTTTGCCAAGTATTCCAAACTCTGTATGGCTTATTGTTTTGCAAATTAAGTAGGATTATTTCCCTTGGCCTGATATTCCATACACTGAAAATACATTTTCAATATTGTCATCTAAGATACGAAAGCCTATTTTATAACTTCTCTTCACAGTCATTTCACACTGTGTTAGATGATTCATTAATATCCCTTTGAACATTGGGAAATTATTCAAAAGATGGGACCATATCCAACTGGACAGAGCAAAGTGGATGGAAAGCCTTGAAAATGCCCGAATCAAACTACAGTCAAACTCTGTTTTACCACCAATCTAGGGACACGACAAGCATGAAGTTGGCGATATAGCGGGACTGGCTTTATAACAGGGTTTAAATGCTGTCATGTTAAAAACGCTGACTGCCCAGTAGAGATGGGCAGGTACCGGTACCCAGTACTGGAACTCCCGATTCTACCGGAGGAGGTGTCCGTACCGGCACCAGGCCTCCAATACCAGCTCTGGGAAGGAGCCGGCACCAACGGTTTTTTACCGGGCCCCGGAAGTGTGCAGTGTGAAGGCCTAGGCCTAGGTCTAGCTGCTGTGACGTCAGATGCACCTCTCAGCTGGTGACCTTGATACATGATTTCAGATTCAAAACTAACTAACGACTGCTTATTTTGATATGCTGATTCCAAAAATGAAATCTATTTTTAGCAGCGATTATTATTTTAAAAAGGTTGCGTGCAAAGTTTAATCCGGCGCGGCGGAAAACTTCAAAGGGATTTTGCCTCACAACTCGCCTCTCCCAATTCTGACTTGTGTGTGTGGGGGGGGGGATGCAGGCGGCGCTGATCATTGCGCGAGGCGCGAGATGCACAGTCTCTGACCTCCTGGTGTCACTCCCAGTACCGCGGTACCGGTACCGGTACTGGCGGTTCTCGACACCCAGTGCCGGGAAAGGACCGGCACCAACACTTCTGCCTAGTGTCAAAGGAAAGGATTCTATTCTGTCATGTTAAAAACGCTGACTGCCCAGTGTCAATGGAAAGGATTCTGCCATGACTAGATGAAGGGTAATATTATAATAAGATATTTTCCTCTGTCCAAAACTTGATGAGATGGCCTTCAGACTTCTTTCTTGTGAGGATTGCTAGCTGACAGTCGTGTGTAGGAGAAAGGGAGATGATCACTGCACAGCTGCTGAAGGGGTACTGTGCACCATGTGTAGTGTTTACCTCTGACAGTGTTGGGCAGACTTTCAACCTGAAAGACTGGACAACTCAATCAGATGGGGGATGTCGGTCTAAAGGTTGTACTGGGTTTGACTGTAAGCTCAAGAATGCTTTGCGGATTCGGTCATCTATATCATTTCCCATGTGCCCACTTTGTATGGCTTATGATCTTCCCTCAGGCTCTGCTAACCTTGTTAGTTCTTATCATTAATTTGTCTCTCGACGCGATGAATTAGGTGCTCGTCAATTTTTGGGCATGTGGAATAAATGGCACTGGTATTGTCTTAAAGCTTTTTAACTTGCCTTGCTTTCAATGAAAAATACGGATCTGTCTCGAATAAATGTCGAGATATTTGCGATTGAAGAAGGGTGGGTTTGCCTGGTTTCTGCTGTAAAATTAGCAAAAAAATGGCTGCCAAAGTTTGGTGACTTCTATAGCTTGAGAGTCCTTGGAATCTGATACTGCATATTTTGCGTGCCTTTAGTCAACGTTTTTCATTAAAATCCACAGAGAAATATGTTTTTTAATGGACTTAAAAGGTGATGAGCCGAAAAACAAAAATTTTGTCAAATTTGCCATACCTGTGGATAAATACAGTTTTCTTTTTTTTTCTTTTTTTTTAATGAGTGCCTGATTTCACCACAATGCCTCGCATTGGAATTTTTTTGAGCTTTTCATCACAAAGTTACTGTTTATGGTTATTCTGGTCAACCATAACATATTACTTTTGCTTTTCAGATTACTGTGTCTGCATGTGATATTTAGCTTGTTTCGTTGTTGACGGGATAGAAGAAATAGATCTATTTCATTTCTTTTTCAATGAGAATGTTGTCCACAGAATGATATCTCGTACAGTTCTGAGTTAAATTTTTAATGGCTGAGTCCCTACATATATGTGGCATCATGGTGAAATCAGGCGCTCATCGAAATAAATATAAGGAAATTAAAAAATCAGACATTTTTGCGCCTGTTGGGCAATATTTATTATTTGAAAAATTTTGGGGTGGCTCAATACCTTTTATATCAATTCAAAAACATGTTTCTGTGTTGATTTTACTGATATTTTAATCTATTTAAAACAAAGTTGAAGACAATGTTTTTCAGAAAAGTATATTTATAATGCGAATAACTCCATATGCCCCAAACATGCTGCCCTTCCCCCCCCCCCTGATTCCACTGCATCGTGACTCACATATTTAAAAGTTTTTTTCTTTCTCTTTTCCCTTTAATGTTACTAAAATTATGATTGAATATTTGAACCGTTGTTTTTTTTTAAAGTTGGTTCTTTAATGTCTTTCCAATGTAACTAATACAACTTGCTTGATATTCAAATTGAGTACCCCGAGGGGCAAAAGGGGGGGGGGATGATGGATAGGTCCATGCCATTTTTAAGTGCTTTTAATTTAAGACTCTTTTCATTATGTTTTGTTTTGATTATTCAGTGTATACAGGTGTGGTGAATTGGCAGCGTAAAATATGGGGTTTGGTCAGCAATCTTCGGAAATATCGACTCGAGGGACCAGGTAACACATCAGATATAATTGATGCTGATCGTGACAACTGGGAGGCTAAGATTGACGAAGCGAGGAACCATGTCGTCAACAATGTGAGCAATAGTCCGTGTGCGGTTTTTGTTTTTCTTCTGGCACTGAACAGGTCTCGCTCTACTAGATGTACACCTTGTCCGTAGGCATGGGGAAACATGGCTGCACTCATATGTGTCATGGCTCTCTGTGAGTGGTTATTTGCTCTTGCTTTTGTCAACAAAAGTCTAGCAATGTTTATCTTATCATCTTTGGGGGGAAGAGGTGGATGCAGAATGCAGTCCTGCATTTTGCTTTGGAGAAAGTTCTTGACAAAGGCAGTAGGACAAAGAATGGCTGCAAATTTGTCTGTCTAAAGTAAATGGAAGGGTAATTTTATTGAATTGCATGTGTGGTAAAAAAATAAATAAAATAGAAATGATAATGGTAAGTACACATGTATCACTTTTGAAACTTTTGTAAAAAAATGTAATGCAATTCAATATAAAGAAGAATGGCAGCTTCAGCCATCCAAAACATTTCTGTGCATCTTTGATCAATTTTTCTTTCCATATTCATTGAAAGGTGAGTAGGTTATAGACTATACATCTGGAGCAGTAGGCTCTTACCTGAATGTTTGAGTGGAAAATAGATAGCATTTTTATAGCGCATATCCCCGCTCAACAGCAGGCTCTATGCGCTTTACACTATATTATGGAACATGAGCTTGATACCTTATAGATCAAAAGTTTCATCAAAACTGCACTTTTGCCTTGTTTCAAAGTCAACCTGTTAAATTTTTCACGAAACATTTTTAATGATTATTTGTTCATTTTTTACCATTGCCTTGTTTGTTGTGCTACAGGTTAACTTCCAGTTTGAAAGAACTTTCCACATCAATGCTGGAATCTCACGGCTGCACTCATATGTGTCATGGCTCTCTGTGAGTGGTTATTTGCTCTTGCTTTTGTCATTTGTTCATGCCCCGTTGCTTTTCTGAGACTGTCTTGTGCCTCACTTATTTCAAAAAATACAGTTGTGACATCTGGTAGTAGTTTTTGTACTATCATGGACAAGTGTTACCACAGCCATGATTATCTATAGTGTTATAACTAAATCATTCGTTTGTCATCTTGAAACATTTCGTTGCTCTACTTTGATGGAGAAAAATGGAAAATATGCATTTCGGTGGAAATAGTAAAACTGACCATTTTTCACTTAAAAATATGCAGCACTGAGGTCAGCATTCCCATTGCTGCTAGTTCACTTTTATTCTCCACACTTACTTTATCAACATCTGACCTTGTGAAGTTGAAGCTTGTGGCTATTATTTGTGGGCAGTAAAAACCTATTTTACTAACAGTAAAAGTGTGTCTTACCAAAATGATGGCGTACTAGGAGAGACAGATGTGAAGGGCTTTTGTCCTTATTATTTGTTTAGGCTTTTTGGAAGTTAAGTGGTGTTTGAAAGTGAAAGGGATGTCTCTGGATTTTCCATTTGGTAGTGCGACCAACATCTTTGAACTATGACTTTCTCATGTCTTTGATTGATGATATGAGTTCTCTTAAAAAAGTCCTGAAACTGTTTTTTTCTATATTGTATAGATATATATTGTCCAACCAAATGCACAATATAGCCTTATTAACAATATAACCTCAGCTTTTCAATCACAGTAAACTGATACCACGATTGTTAAAGCGGGTGGTTGGAGGGTGCCTTTGGTTGGTCCTACCTCTTTACTTTCTCTTTGTTGTTTCTGTCTCTCTTACTTTTTCTCTGCACTACATGACCATTATTGTGTCTATGTGCTTCTCTTTACTCAAACAAACAAACACTAAGACAGGACAGGGCATGGCTTTTATCATTACAGGCAAAATGTTCATGGTCACTGCAGCAGGATGAAGGGTTTTTTCTTCTCATGATGATTATGGAAAATAGAAATATGGGTACCTTGGGGAAAAAAAACAGTCTACATTCCTGTATGAACAGGCTCTTACGATAAATTGTATGGGGTTAATATTTCATGTGTCTCTTTAAGTTTTGTATGAAATGTGAGATGGTTCAAGTTGATTCACAGTTTACACGTTTGTATTCACATGACAGAAAGTACCGAGAGAGGTGGCCAGATCCAGCAGAGCCTATGAGAGAGCTGTGGGTGACCTGGTGGTGATGCTAGGAGTGATGGCTCCTCACTTTGCCTCGGAGTTGTGGGTGGGGCTTGCCGATGTGGCTCAGTACGACACACACAGCTGGGTAGGAGCTCTTTGAGCTGCTCAAGTTTTGGGAGTTTTGTTTGTTTATGAAACATACTCCTTTTATGAAAACTGTTCCTTTTAATTTAACCTTTAATCTGGCAATTGCAGAAAATAAAATATACCTCAATTAACGGGAGGAGCGACCCTGGGTCAAGCTATGCCAATTGAGATGTTGGCTGATTTTTGAAGGTCAACCAGTTCTTTGTCCAAAAAAAACGTAGAGACAATTGAGAAAATCTTTATTCTTGTTGTAAATTTCCTTTGAAAACATGAGGGTGGGTTAAAATGTAGTGAATTTTCACAATAACTGTCGTTTTTCTCAAATGTCTTTTTTTTGCTGGTTTTCCTCTACTCCTTACTCAGTTTTTATCCTTGTGACATGGAACTTTCAGGTAACATAGATGATAAGGCTGCCATTAATGTAACAGAGATATTTGCGAAATCCCCCCCCCCCCCCCCCCCACACTTTTCCATAAACTAAAACTTAGAAAAGGTCTAGACATTGGGAAAATCCTCAGATTTTTTTTTCTTTTACATTTATTGAGAAATAGTCTCTGTTACATTGATAGGGACTAGTTCAGGTATACTCTCACCAAATTTGGTCTGTAAATAAGAAAGCCTTAGGGATTTGAAATGTACTGTTTATTTTCAAGATGGCGATCATTTCCATAGCAACCATTGTAGCTATGCAAAAATACAAGTGTGTATCAAGAGATTTTTTATGCCTAATGTATATATATATGTGTACTTAGATTTGATCTCGGACAATAGACAAAGAAAATGGAGCCCCATTAAGAACTTCATTCACCTCTGTGAGTTACATAAAACATTGTCCAAATGTTCTTCGAACAAAAAGTGTTTTCATTTCAGTGACAAGTACCAGTTTCAGTGTACTGGGTATGTCTTTCCAAATAATTGACAATGAAAATACAGTTTATTAATAATGGAACTCCATAAAGTTCTAAGTAAGCACTTTTCTGTTGCGTAGAGTATAAATTTTGTATGTCTCATAGAAAATTTGTGTTGAAATGTTCATCATAAATTGTGATTTTTTTCCTATGTAACTAGATCTATCTGTCATATAAATTATTTTGACATAATTTAAATTATACCTTGAAAAATTCTTTTTCCCCCTCTCTTTGCTGCAGAATGATGGTGTGTTAGATCAAACTTGGCCGTCACTTGATGATGATTTTATGATGCCGCTGACATATAAGGTATACTTCTGTCTTTCTAACTACGTGATAATAATTTTACTATGGCATCGGATTGGCAGTACAGTAGAACATGACTATAGCGGCAACCGCTACAGCAGGACCATCCCTACAGCGGGACCTTACCGAAACCCCCGTTTTTTTTTTTTTTATATATAAACTCAATTACCTGTGCTCGGGTTTAGCGGGATAAGGAAAGGCCGAACTCAGATACAGCGGGAGAGATCGAGCAAGGTTTAGCTGGGGGGAAGGGGTTTGGGGGACTTTAGGCGGGTTCCAAGCAGGCAGTCAGCAGTGCAGCGTTGTGATTGGTCTGTCCAGTGATGAGTGAGATGGGGCAGGCGGCAGAGAGAGATGGTGAGGAGAGACGCGTTACGTGGGCCAATCCAAAAATGATGTGCCGGAGCTTAGAGGTTCAGTATGAGAGCGTGTAGGCCATAGCTCTAGGCTAGACCAAAAAGTAAAAGAAGAGGAGAGCTTGTTGTGTGTAATTACTGATTAATTGAAATGTGATCGATGCTGCTCGAGCATACGCTCGCGTCCACTTCATCAGTTCTACAGTAGGACTGCCCGTACAATAGACAGCACAAGCAACAAGACCGAGGAAAAAATGACAAAGACAAAAGGAAATGCTTCTCACTCGATTTAAAGGCCGAGATAATTAACGAAATTTACATGACAAGGAAAACTAATCTAAAGCGCATGTTTTATTGATATGGAAGACAGGTAATCATGTGGATTTTAATAAATTTTTTTATATTTTCCCCTTTGCACTCCTGTAGCGGGAACTTGCCTACAGCGGGATTTTTCTTCTGTAACCAAAAGCCCCGCTTTAGCCGTGTTCTACTGTATAGTTAACTTTTCACAAAGTTAGTGCCACCATGCAGTAGACTGCGCCTCTCTCTCTGTTTTTCTCTTTCTCTCTTTCTTTCCCTCTTTCTTTCTCTCTCTCTCTCTCTCTCTCTCTCTCTCTCTCTCTCTCTCTCTCTCTCTTTCTCTCTCTGTCTCTCAAACACACACGCGCGCACACACACACTCATACACACACACTTATAATGAATAAACTTACAATTTACAACTTGTTGGAAAAGATAGGTAACTTGTTTAACATTTACAGTACCGAAGGCTCATATTTGAAAAACCCTTAAGTACCGCACCAGTTTAGAACACTGAAGCCATGGTAAATATTTTTTTAACGAAAAAACCTTCGTAACCCAAGAAACACGCTTTAAAAATTCACAGAGGTTTATCAACCCTTCAGCTATCATATAGTGACTTCCTTAGGTATTTACTTCAGTGCAGTGAGTCCATTCGTTGTTTAATTATGTTTAGTGCGCCTGGTTGAGTTGGCGACTAAAGTCACCAGCGGTAGTAAGTGCATACTACAGCCTGGCGACGGTACTAAAATAAAAGTGTTAACATATCTTTTTTTATAAACGTCACAGCAAATTCACAATGCATTATTTCTTTTTTTTTCTGTCTATACAAAGGTGAATGGAGTTCAGATCTCGGAAGTTGGAGTTCCTTTTAACAAGTTTGATGAGCTGGATGAAGACAGTGCCTTCTCCCTGGTTTGTCAAGATCCAGTGTACAGAGACAAATTCAACTCGTTACTCATTACAAGCAAAAAGTTCAGTGTGAACCAAGGTCATAAAGCTACCCTCAGTTTGAGGATTCCCGATTATGATTTCGATATCAAAGCGTCAACCACTGCTGAGAAAAGAAAACAAAAAAAGAAGCTAAGCAAACAGAAGAAGAAACTGCACACTTTGTAAAGTATTACAGTGTTTAGTTATGTTTATGTGAATTAGAGCACAGGCAAGTGGAGATAATAGCTCCTCTGTCAATGATGACGATGACCAATACAGCCGCAGAGAAGAATATTTCTCCAGTGAAATGTAAGAATTTGAAGAATTAAAGGTTGAGATGACTTGTAGCTTCTGTTGTGGCCGATGATACCAGTTCTGGCAGAGAAAATTTTGCCACATTTTGAACAATTAATTGGTTCTACTTCCACTTGTGGATGTGTGCAACGTGTGGGTTTCTCTTGGTTGCAGCATTCCTCAATCGTGAAGCCTCATATGATGTGCCGTCCACTGTGACTGCTGCTCTCCAGCTGGGTCTGTCAGGAGCTTGGCTCTCCCATGTCGAAGTATTTATGTTGAAGTCCTTCAGTTGATATAGTGTTAACTCACTGGAGACGTTTCATGCAGCATTTGCGAGCACCAATATTTTCCTGAGAGGCGGTTCTCGCACCCCCTGCGAGCACAAGTTTCGCGTTTTCTCCTCGGTAAAGTATGCGCACAAAAGCTGTGTGAACTGTCTCTTACTGTGCAACCGACCTTTGTTTCATTTCGTGCGAAGTTTCACAGTTCAGTTTTAGTAAGAGTTTTACGGCACTCGCAACGCAATAAGGTCATATAAGTGCAGAAGATTAGATGTTAGAAGAGAGTAGCAAAGACAAAAAAGGAGAGATCAGGATGAGAGTTGTTTGATAGGAAAGAAGGAACAAACCACACCACAGCAACCGCCCTCTTGGCAGCATGAAAAACAAACATTTTTCAAGAGTTTGAGTTTGATGACTTTGACAGTTCAGAAAATTCTGATTATGATATTTTAGACCTTGGAGATCCTGATTTCAATGTAACTGAGCATCAAAGCATTGATTCTGATAGAGAATGTTCTAGATCTAAAATAGGCTTTCAAATAAAAGGTATATATTATAGCTTTCTGATTTTCTTTTAATTCTAATTTTTAAAATGTATGAAAATGCCAGTCTTTTTCAGTATGTCTGTTTCATGGGGTAAGCAGCTATTGTCTGTATAGATTCTGAATGAATGCAAATTTCTTGGCAAATTTGGCAGATTTCATGGCTAATTTTGGCATTTTTGGGGGGGCAAATTATGGCAAATTTTTGGGTTGCAATTTTCAAATTACTGCGGGGACATGTTATCTGCTTTTGACTTTGATTTTTGCCAATTACTATAATGCAGTCTATTGCAAACAGGCTATGCTGTGCTGTGGTCTGAGTCGAAGTAAGAAGGGTCTTTTTGTCCTTCATCTCGGCCTAGTGCCCTGATTTAGATAAAATGCAACGCCGTCAATATGGCCTACATTTGGTCCTAAACTTCAAGTTCTTCCTTGATTTTCATGAGCCTGCTTCACAATGAATGTCTTGTGGAGTGAAAGCACAGACATATTTCTGCTACCAGTGAAAAGGGATTGCTGTCAAGTAATGTAGTACTTGTGCCATAAGGCTAGGACTCAATGAAATCTCTGAGTGACTGGTGGTTAGGAGAAAAAAAAAAGATGACATTTAGAAATAATTGCAGTGTGTTTTGAGTTTAAGCACTCTATTTTAATGAATTCTAAAGCCCCTAGCAGCATTTGGTAATGCCATAAGGAACAGAACCACTCATTTAATAAAACACTGAATCAATTAACACCACAACACTGAGGAAGTTTTTATATGTATGTTTCAATGAGTAAGCTAAGGCCGTGATGCTGCAGTGAAACGGTCAAAAAGATGAACCATTTACGTTTCTCTTAATTATTTTTTTTTTCTTTTGCTCGGACTCTGTCATATTTTGTAAGTTGTGTGAAAATAAGTAATAAATTGTTCTCACTTTAAGTCCAAAAAGTGTCTTGCCTCTTGACTATTTTCATGTTTGTATTGACTTTCACTATGTACAAGATTAACAAAATATTGTCAAGATATCATTGTCCAGATTATGGAACTTGATTTTCTTTCTCCATGGACTGCCTTATAACTTTTACACATGTGCTCATCACATTGCACTAACAGCTTGGGTCAGGGGTCAATGAATTCATCTGTTTTGGTCACTGCTGTGCTAATGTTAGTTATGAACTTTACATTATATATTTATGCTGAAGTGTCTGGTGTGAGAAGAACTTTTGTTTGCAGTTACAATGTAAATATTTTCAACGATGGACAACTTCTCACAGTTGTATGCAGCAGGAGTGATACATGTAGGCCTACTCTGTTAACTTGTCCAAATTCTCTTTGGTATTTTTGCTCCCAGGATGTTCACATATAGTGGCAGCATAAGAATAATGGTAATCATATTTTTCTTAGAACCTCGAATGTGATAGAAGAATCTGCCTGTAAGTGTAATCTCCTGGTCATGTATTCTGAGCCCACTGTCATCACTGCTATGCAAAACTTTTTAGACCATTTTTCAAGAATACCATTTGACATTTGAAGTTCTAATTCTAAAGAAGATAAGCCAAACTAAACTACTTGGAGTGATCATCGCATCGACTACAGTAAGAGACTGTTCACAAATGACGTTAGCTAAAATTTGGCCAACTTCTGTCATCTTTCTCAGGAACCCCCCCCCCCCCCAGTTGACGTGAACCAAAATGTACATATGTACATTTAGATAGAACCTGTGCAGGATGCATTTTATATTTACACCTTTGATCTTTATTTTAGATTTAAAAAATTAAAACTGTAATAGCAACAAAGAAATACCTGAACTGTCAAATTATTTATTAACAACTTTAACAAATCAAAATAATTAAAACAAATAGATTGGATATGACAGCTTGGAAAATAAATAAAGCAAACAGATTGGAGTATCATAAAGCTTGGAAAAAATAAATATCAAATAAATCAAAACAAAAAATGAATATTTCATTGTGCATGGCATGCTTTATTTGGCAACATGAAAATGAGAAAAAACGATTTGAAAAAAAAATAAAGTAATTCAAAATTTTGAATTGAGTTGAAAAAAGAATCTTTACAAACAAATTGTAATTAGATTTAAAAGGAAATGAATGTATTTTTAAATCACAGCGAGGCAAAACATCCTAGAATTTAATACTTTTAACCTGTGATGCTTGTAAAAGTTGCTTAAAAATATAGAATCAGCACAAATCACTGACTATTCGATTATATTACACATACATTTTGGCCCAAGGCACTAAATAATCATGATCGTTATTATTATTATTACGGTACAATTATTTAATTACACTTACACAACAAGATTTTTTCTTCCTTTTTTTCACCAACCTTTTAGAGCATCATGGTTGATGTCAACTAAGTAAGTAAGGACCACCACCCCCCCCCCCCCTCACCTTTTGTCAACTTTTCACTGACCACCCCCCTCCCTACTTTTCCAATGAACGAACGTAATGAAAAGATTTAGACGAAGATATTCATTCTTGCTTCTCTTTTAAAGTTCCCCAAAACAGCACGTCTTCAGGCGAATAACCAAAATATTAGTCCTCAATGAATTATCCGCTCTGTTATTGACTAGAGGGATGCCATATCCCAGCAGGATCTGAACCATCGTTACCGATTTGCACTATTCACTATCGTTTGGTAAAGCATGCCCGTGCGTGTTGCAGCGCTGAACAAAAGATTCAGGGAGAAACAGCAAAAACAGAGGGGAAATAAAAGGGTGGGATAAAGCTGGGGGGGGGGGTGAGTACAATGGGTAAAAGTAGTTGTCTCATCAAATGTCGGGTGTTATTTCAAAAGACAAAGTCAGTGGCCCAGTTGGGTCTTGGGTGCTAAAAGACGGGGAAATGAAAGAGGGCAATGAAATAAAATATCAATGTATGATTAGTTGAAAATCAAAGAACGGTGAAGTAGATGTTAACAGGGGATTAGGCCTATATTTTAACTTGAAAGCTTGCAGCAGTGTTGTACATGTACGAAAACGCCGCAAGGGAACATTAATAATAATATTACCTACATAGAAAGTAGGCCTAGTCGAGCTATCTCTGCACTCACCAAGGATATAATATTACATCATGGGGGTGACACACTTGGGGAGGTGACCGTGACTGACGCTTCTTTACAGGTGTCATCATCCAATTTATTGCAACCTTTGACTATAGACTTGACCGAAAGCGTGTGAAATGTGTCCGGTCTATCGCTCTGCTGAGGGCACAAACGGATGAGAAGCAGATCAAGATCGTCCCTCAACGAGAAGAAAGACGGCGGTGGAGTGAAAGTTGGGGCGGGGGAGC
>NW_004797330.1:18037-23117 GCF_000002075.1 Aplysia californica | reverse complement strand
TTTTTATAAATGAGCGAGCATTGAGATTCAAAAAGGGGAAGCACTCTCTTCTATTTCTATTCGATGAACTCCAAATTTGTAACCACGTGTGTAGCCAGGGCCTATAGTTCTTATGTTTTTTTAGCTTTGTTTTTATTAGGATATTTACATTTTTCAGAACATGTTTTGAGGCCAAAAGAAAGAAACTTTTCATACAGATTAGGGGTATTACTTGACACAATAGATTGGAACGTAAACAATGAGCTGAAGAGGTAGATAATGTTACGATAATAAGGCAATTAGTCTTCTGTAACCGGGTTCTCTTTGTCACGTGATACATGTTTACAAAATGTAGGCCTAAAAGTACAAGCAATGACGAAAGCGTCACCCCGGCTGCTTGGGAAGACGAACCAATCAAAAGCCACACCGGTCATAACAATCACTTGCCTGCCATGTTGGCGTAATGATATTACTCCGCTGATCTGTTGATGTTGTTTTTGACTTCTGGAAAAATGTTGGGCTTCCTTGTCAACAAACTTATTTGACTTTGAAACTACTGAGGATTTTTTCTTCCAAAGCTAAAAAACCCAGCCTTTTCTGAACTGAAATATAATTTCCTGACCCTAAAAAAACGAGGTCAACTCTTGTCGCGGATTTATCTCAATGTGCTACAACCAACGAGTTCACTCACTGCTAGGCTCGGCTAGCGGGTTCATAAACAAACAAACTCCTTCCTTCCCCTGTTATTCTTCACGAACTACGTGAGAAGTGGTTGGACAAGGGATTTGTACCCTGTATCGTATCGTGGTGTGTGCTTTGTTTACAATGCCAGTATTACTGAAATCAGAAAACAGTGCCTTTTTTAAGTTAGATGTTGAAACTCTTATTACCGATGTCAGGGAACGATTATGCCTCAAAAGCTCAGACAAATTTTGTCCGAGCTCTCACCGGAGGAGTGCCCCATACCATGTCCGCAAGCCTTCAGTTCATGTGTGTGATCGTTGCTCAGGGAAGTTCATCGCAGCCCAAGAATCTTTCCAATCTCAGGCGGCTTTGAAATACAGAAATTCATGTGGCATATGTGCGCCTTCTAAAAACTGTCTTTCAGCAAAGCGATATGAAAAAGACAGGTCTTGCCATCATTCTCTTGATCTGGAGGACCCCCATGTTTTGTTGCAAAAATTAATAGCCGAACAATCGCTGATACAAGAAGCAGTGCGTCGATTGAAGTCTCAGAAAGCGCCATCAAGTCGATCAGCAATGTTTTCTTTTGAACCGTCCTTAGCAGATTCATGTGAGCAGCTCAGTAACCACACTCCTAGTTTCGAGTCAGAAGATGATTCATTGTCCCAACATTCCGTAGATTTATGATTAATAAACTCCTACTACGAAGACCTGAAATGATGATGTACTCTAATCTGGACTGGATGGAGAGCTGCATGCTGTGAATGACAGTGACAAGTGCCATTCTATGATGGTTTTAGATGTGAGGATGTGAAACGCACACTTTTTGAACCTCAGTGGTTGGCGTAGTATTGTTAGGACTGTTCATGTGTCATGAAATTCGTGAGTGATGAAGTTGAACACTTACTTTTATTCAATATTGTCAAGTCTGTTGGATGCCGGAACTGTAAATTGTAATTAGGCCTCTAGATCTATAGAGACCTCTGTAGCAGAGTGATTATTAACGCCGAGTACTCCTTAGAATTTAGATCTCAATTCAACCTACTTTGTCAGTCCTGGAACTAAATGGAGTCCGCATTCTGCGTCTATTTTTGTTTCTTTTTGCATGCAGTCTTTTTTTCAGCAGTTTATTTTTCAATCATGTCATATCTTCCACGTTCGGTTGAACTAAGGCAGGCAAGAGGATAGATCAAGTGACAGATAAACCAAAGGCTACACCTGACGCAAGGGAAGGCAGTGTGTATTCTTCAACTCGGCTAGAGTTCTAGATCTATAGTATATATACTTTATTGCAGGGGGGGGGGTCCTTATCATTATTTGTTGATAGATTGCAGTTTATCATCTTTGGGGGAAATGGGTTAATGGTGCTTTTATTTTGAAAAAATGTCAGTGCTAAGTATGAATGCTGTGTGGAGAGTGCAACTGTGTGTCTAAGCTGTATTTTTGTATTCTATAAATTCTTTTGTCACAGTTGACATTGTTAAAAAAAACTGCAACATAAAGTGGACACTGCCGTATAATTCATTGTTTAATTTCTGTGCATGAAGATTTTGTTGACCGTTTTAGCAGTTGACTAGAACCTGGAAGAGCCAACTTGGTTTTTGTCTTTACTTTATTTAGACTTCTCCTCAACATTACTTTCAGTAGCACGAAGCCTCATGCCACACTATCACTAGATCTAGATAGAGCTTTTTATATTTTTATAAGTATTGATCTAGATCTAAATATTGATTTGCACCGAAGTCTTCATTAGTAATAGTTAGTTCGAGCAGGTTTATTTCCATTGTCTATGCGGAAGTTTACCTTTACCCGAAAAATAGTGATTTAAATTCCATTATAAAATTGTGAGGCATCATGGTGAAACCAGGCACTCATCAAAATAATTAAATCGAAGATATAGGCGTTTTATCTCCAGTTTGACCTTTTTTTGTAATTTTTTGGGGGGGCTCAACAGACACCTTTTATGTCCATTAAAAAAATTTCTGTGTGGATTTGACTGAAAAACATTAATTTATGTCGCAACAAATACGCATTTTCGGTTTCCAAGGACTAGGCCTATCTATCACAAGCTTTGAAAATCACCAAACTTTGGCAGGCATTTTCTCTCGAATTTTACATTTGAAACCAGGCGACCCCAACCTGCTTCAATTGCAAATATCGCGACTTCTATTCAAGATATTCGTGTATATTTTTTTTCGTCAAAGGATAATCAAATGAACAAGCTTTAAGAAGATGATACCAATAATTCCAACTGCCCCAAATTTGACGAGCGCCTGATTCTACCGCGTTGTGTCACAATTGTGTTTTAACCAAAACTAATATAAAGTATCAATCGTCCTCATGCTGGCAAATAACTGATTCCTTTTGTACATGTGTGGTGTTTGGTGAGCAAGAGAAGAAATGCAAGGGTGTACATGAGACATTGATGTTTGATTTTGTACCCCCGTAACTGTTCTGTATCTTGTAACTTGTGACCTGTTTACTGAGCCTTTTTTTTTTTGCTTTCTATTTTTATAAATTGTCCTTTACTGTTGAAGTGACTTGTTGATTCTTCTCTATATTCTGACCAGCGACATATGTTTTACAACTGGTCAGTTTGTTACAGTTTGTGTAGTTTCGAGTTTTGACAGTGTGCACTTGATTGATTGTTTCACTGTTTTCTTTCCTGTGTGATGTTTTATTGGAACTGGAAGGGTTTTTCATTTTATTTAGTGTGTGTATGTGTGTTTCAGAAAGAAAAAAGGGAACCCAAGAAAAAAACAGAATTATAAACAGTTTACGCACAAACGAATGAGAACCCACCAAGCTCTCTTGCAGGAGAATTTTTTCTTGTGTGCCAGCAGCAGGAGATTAACATTATTTTTAGAAAAGTCATTCTTTGCAAAGTGTGACCTTTTTTCCTAATTTGTGAAAGGATCGTTCAGTTAGAAACAGTATGTAGAATCTAATTACTAATAGTAAAATTTGCTCAAGATTTGATAGGCTAGTACTAGTATGAGGTAAGATCATACTTGTTCTACAGGAGAGAAGACTGTTCATTTTTTCAATTTTTTTCCAGTAAATGCAGATTGATGGGAAGCTGCTACCATTGAGTCATTGACTTTCATGTTCCATTTCCACTTTCATTTTACCATACAAGCTTTAGAATGTTCCAGAAAGCATGCAGCTTTTTTCTGATTCTGAGGGTGAGTGAAATGTTTAATTTGTGTGTTGATGGTAACAGAATGGAAAAATTTTGCTTTAGAATTTAAACAAAGCAGTCCAAACCACATAATTTTAGTTCTACTTACTCATCTGTTCTGTCAGGTCAGGTGGGTCAAGTTTGAACTTAAAAAAAAAAAAATGACTGAAGTCTGAAGTGTTGCATTTTGTTTTCATAAAGAGAAAGCTAGACCACTTGCAAGTTTTTAGTCTCTTCTGAATCTCACTACATTGTATTAATGTATAATTTTTTCACTGTGAACATAACCCCACAGTGGGAAAAAATCATTGAGACCTATGTTAGCATCACGGCACAAAATTTCTATTATTTTGTGTTTTTCTAGTAGGTCTATAGGCTTTAGAGAATTTGTGCATTTTGTTCCTGTCCAAGGTTTTTAAAGTTAAAGTAATGTAGTTGGTACAGTAGTGCTGAAAGTAGTTTCTGGATTTGCTACTTACTATTGTTTTATTGTTATTGACTCAAATGTTTTCATTTGAGCCAAAAATGTTTTTCATAACCACTTCAAAGTGCATACACTGATGTTCTCTTTACCTCTGTAACTGATGTAGCCTACATGTATCCTAATTACGGTATGATTGAGTTGCTGTCACATTTGCAAGGTCTGTGACAGGACAAGGATGTGTTCATTGAATTGTGAATGTATTTTGCACTCCAAATGTATGCAGCATTTTTGTGAAAATTAAATTCAGTTATTCTGTTTGTACAAAGTTGTGTACTGAAGTTGAAGAACTTTGCAGCAAGTTACTAGTGATTAGAATTTCCTTCACAATGCATTTTGTTTGAATGTCAAAATGTTATGACTTAATTTTGACTTGTTTTGACAAATGAATGTCAATTTATTTATTATAAAATAAAAATATTGCTGTACAGTTGTCACCTCAGCAATTTTTGCAAGATATTCAGTGTTTGTGCTCTCTCTTTTTGATTTTGTTTTTCAAATGTTACTGTTATGTGACGTACCACTTCCACTAGAAATGCCTCCTCGGGTTTAAAAAATTTACCTCTGTGGCTCTGCTCTATCATCTATGGCACTCATCATATAACGTAGGCCTACTCAATAATAATGATAATAATAATAATTGCATTTGTATAGTGCATATGGTCGCTTTTAGGGACAAGCCGGCTAACCCAGATTTCGGGGGTTTCCAGAAATCTTGACCTACACCAAAAGTGGGCATTGCCCTACCTAGGAGA
>NW_004797330.1:14284-15299 GCF_000002075.1 Aplysia californica | reverse complement strand
CCCCCCAAAAAAAAACAAAAAAACAAAACAAAACAAAACATGTACCCCTAGAGGAAGTTACATTTTTTCACTTAGTAAGGAAACATCAGAGACAAGGTAGGGGGAACAGACGCAGATGTCAAGACAAAAGTAGGTAAGGCAAGAAGTGCTTTCACATAATTAAGAAATGTATGAATATAGAAGCCATGAACTATAGGAACAATAATATTAATAATCAAGTAAAGGATTTTTAGCACTCGTGTCAAAACTGAATCGAAAAATTGGAAACTTACAAAACAACTTGTTAAAAGCGACATGTGCGTAACGGGTGCTGACCCCAAGTAGATCCCAAAAATTCACTGGCCTGCCTCCGTAAAGAATAAACAAATCAAAATGAAATACAGAAAGAAATCAGTAATACTTTAAAGAAAATGAAAGTGGATTGGAAGTACCTTATGACACGAACCTTTAAGATGAGGAAGGAGAACGTAGATTAGGACCAAAACCAGTTGGGATATATATACAGCTGGGCAAAAATGGAGACTTTTACTACTAGTATTAGTATTAGTATTAGCCCAAGACAAAAGTAGTTGGGGAGTCTAGCAGCAGGGGGACTATAGTCTGGCACAGAGTGAAAAATGATCATGTTGCGTAATTTCGTCTTGGCTGAAGTGAATAAAATAACTTCGATAGAGGTTTGAATAGAAGTTATCCGCACCGTGGTCTGTTTGTTTTAGAAGAGGTTTTACGGCGCTCGCAACTGCACACCATGGTAAGCACGGTATCAACTGAGCCACCACAACATTAGAATCTACACGACATGCCCATTATAATGGCACTTCTCTTAAAATCAAATCTCAAAGCACGACTCACAGAAAGGCACACATGTCTTTATGTTTTTGTGATTTTTATTGTTCGTGTATCTTCTTACAAGACAAACCTATTACATGTATGTAATGGTAGAGTCGTTAGGCTTATGATGATGATGATGATGATGATGATGATGATGATGATGATGATGATGATGATGATGATG
>NW_004797330.1:12068-13327 GCF_000002075.1 Aplysia californica | reverse complement strand
TGCAATCTCATGGTTTCGACCCAAAAGAGAATTCTATCGATGGTCAGTAAGTCAGTAAGGTGCAAGCCACAATTGCAAACCAGACGATGTATCAAGAGAATACATCGCCCATCACATGGCTATCACATCAGTTCTGTCTGTCTGTTTTGCTTGTGTTTGTACGAGGAAAGAGAAGCACAGTGACACAATGCCTGCCATTAAATGTTCAGAAGAAAAACAAAACAAAACAAACAACAACCGAGAGAATGTAAAAAAAAAGGCCTGCCTGTTTGTCAACACCAGTACATATATATGGATCTGTCTTTCTACAACTACAAGCGTGTGCTTGTGCGTATTCTTCTATTTTAGAGTGTGAGTGTATATTATGTCATGTACATCTTGTATGTGTGTGGTGTGTGTGTGTGTGTGTGTGTGTGTGTGTGTGTGTGTGTGTGTGTGTGTGTGTGTGTGTGCGTGTGTGTGTGCACGTTTGTACGTGTGTTACGTAGGCCTACAGAAGATAATTTATTTTTAATAAGCGAGATAAACGCCCTGATGACTGATTGTGCATGAGGCATAAAGAATGAAGAGTGTAAAACGAGGCATAGATCTACGCACACCTCTACAAATTTTAATGAATCATAATAACGTTGTAAGCCCAGTGATCTCCGGGAATACATGATGACGTATCGACAGAAGAACGCGAGCGCAAACGCGAACTGCCGATCAACACAAGCCAGCAAGCAAGCAACCTCCTCCGCTGAGAATGTTTGTGCGACGCACCGTGTTTTGCCAGTCTGCTTCTGCCTCGTCCTGACCTGGCGCGATCCGTTGGCAGTTCGCAGCGGGTCGGGCGACGGTCGGGCAGCGGCTCTGATGTTTTGCCGGTGCCTTGACCGCATACAGCTCAGTTTACTGGGTTAGTGGGTCAGACAAGAGCGAGGCGGGGAGGACGAGGTGGTGTGTTATCTCCGGTGTTGTGGCAGGCAGCGAGTAGCGAGTGGCGGCGAGCTCGTGTTGGGGGAGGAGTGTCAGATTGGACCAATCAGCGGGAGATGATCGGCCCATGACCCACGTTTCAGCCAATCGATTTGAAAGGATTCCTTGCCGGTCGCCATCACTTACCCATCTACAAACCACCCTCCGCCCCTGGCCTTTCTGAGGTTTTTTATTATGTATCTGGAGTTACATTGTGTGTTATTAGCCTAAACATCGGTGTACTTTCCTCGCCTATCTCAGACAGACGATTGACATAAAAAAGTAAACAAATATGATTCTCC
>NW_004797330.1:8419-9965 GCF_000002075.1 Aplysia californica | reverse complement strand
ACGTAGCTGATGGAGTGCAGACAGACAAGGGGGGGCGCTCCTCTTTACTCAACAAACTTAAACTAAACTAAACCCTGCTTTTGAGTCCTAGGGTTGGGCAATGGGTCGCTTTAACGAAATCCGGATAATATGTCAGTGCACCTCTTCGGCGAATAATTATTGTTATGAACCACTTCGACAAACGGGTAAGCCTAGCATCACTTTAAAAAATGGGAACACCCACTTCGGCAAACGGGTAGTGCCAGGAAAGAGAGTTATTAGCCTGAATTCGGATAATGTTTCAATGAGAATTATCCGGTTATCGGGTTAGGTTATTCGGATTTTGCCCACCTCTGCTATTGACCGCCCTGTTCTGAGTTCAAGCGTTTACACGAACCAGTCATGTATAATTAATTGGTGCACCTGATGTCCCACAACAGCCTAAGTCTTGATCGAGTGGTGACAGCACAATCATTTCCCAGCCGAGGGCAGGTTACATTGATAATTCACGCTGCAACTGCCCTTTTACAGATTCTACATTCTTGTTTTGCTTTATTTTTACTTGAGTTTCATAAAACCCTGGTACGCACAATTAACAAGTGCAGCCCTTGGCTCTGTGGTAACAGTAAAGAACAGGCAGTAATATTACCTATTTGTGTTGCAAGAGCTGTAAAACTCTTACTAAAACTAAAACTGAAAAGAGCAAGGACGACTCCCCCCTCTCCTAAAAAAGTTTTAAAAGAAATAAATTAAATAAATAAAAATTATTTTAGAAATATCGGAAAGGGAAAAGAAAGCACGAGGGAGGGCTGATACTAGTGATACACCTGGGTAAATACATGCACGTGTCCAAGTCAGTATCTCACGTGTATATTATGTGCGAGCACCGAGTTCATGCGTGCTGTAACACACATTATAGTAGGCCTACAGTACGTCACGTCTTTTTTTTTTCTTTCTCGAGAGCAGTCACAGAACAGTGAGCCTGTACCAAGGAGATTAAAAGTACATGTAGTTCTAACTACTTGGCCTGTACTAACTGTGAAGTGAGTGAAGAAGGCTCCTGGGACGGGGCTGACGGACGGCTCAGTTTGTAGTTTGAGGAGTCTTTCTAGGTCTACGGGAGCATTCTTCATATCCGATGTTCCCTCAGCAGCTCTCCCTCAGAGCTCTAATACATGTACAAATGTACAAAGCTCCCTCAGCTCAGTTTGAAGAGTCTTTCTAGGCATTGATCTACGGGAGCATTCTTCATCCTAAGTCCCCTTAGCTCTCCTTCAGCTCTAATACAATGCTCTCTCAGCTCTAATACCTGTACAATGCCCCCTCTGCTCTATGTTCCCTTAAGTCAAGTTACATGCCATGTCATATCATTAACTGTGCCAAGAAAAATTACGCCATGCCATATATTACATGACGTAAATATCTCTTGACTTGAGGGAACATAGAGCTGAGGGAACACATGAAATGTGGCGTTGGTGGCTTAGGGGTTAGGCTCTCGGACTTGCAACCGTTAGGTCGTGGATTCGAATCCCGTCAGGGGCCCGACGTTGTGTCCTTGGGAAAGGCA
>NW_004797330.1:2356-4257 GCF_000002075.1 Aplysia californica | reverse complement strand
TAGTAGTAGTAGTAGTAGTAGTAGTAGTAGTAGTAGTAGTAGTAGTAGTAGTATCATCATCCAAGTGGCATTCTTTCCGTTGTTCAACACACTACCAGAGAATGCTGAACACTGAACATAAAACGAATACATGTAACAAAAGTGTCTCGTGAAAACAATGCAAAGAAAAACTGACTCGTTTTGTTGTTGTTGCGATAACAGAAACAAAATAGAAACCCTAATAATCAAAACAGAACAAAAACTAAACAAGATTTAATACATTAACAGGAGTCTGCGATTATATCTTGGGAAACTGTCTAGTTGAAGTCTCCCTTCCAAAAATAAGTTAGAATTTTATTTTACGAATAACGTCAAGGCTACCAGGCTACCACCATGTGGCGTAATATTAATGTCAAGTAAGTTCTAATAAATAGGGACATCGACTTTTGCTGTAAGTAGTGGGAATGCATTGAATTCCCAAGCGAACAAGTTCCAACCTGGGTTTGCCTACCAGACAAACACACTCAATCAGCTTATTTCTGAATCGGAGGTTTCACCTTCCAATACAGGGGTCACCAAATTATGACCCACGAAGTTAGTTCATCTGGCCTGCCTGTCAGTGCCACCATTCCGAAAAAACAAACAAACTGGGAAAACGTGTTTGTAGTTCGCTCAGGGCTCGATCATCAAAATAAGTTCATTATTTCATTGAACTCTACTGTGTAAATTAATTAAACGTACATTTTATTATTTTGAAATGTTTCCTTTGTGTGTGTACATAACTTTTTTGTATAGACATACAGATAATTAAATGGTTTGGCTGTCTTATCTATTCGTTTTTTTGGGTTTTTTTAAAATTTTTTTTTTACTGCATTCAGTGTACTCAGTGTATTGTATTGAACAAAATAGATATCCGTATCCGGCCCGTGCTCTGCATCCTCTCGCTTATCCAGCCCACTTTGAAATAATATTATGTGTGATGAATGATGGTGATCCCTGCCCTAAAATAACCTTGCTATGTTCAGTTTCATATAGATTCTAGATCTAGCTGCCTCCAAGTAAAAAGTCCAAGGCTCCAACTCCAACCCAACCGTATCCCTACTACAAACAGACTACAGACTACAGGACCAGGTATTGAACTGAGGACTGGGGTACCTGGACGGTAGGACTGGGCAATGAGTCGCTTTAGAAAAATCCGGAGACTATGTTAGTGCACCCCTTCGGCAAATAATAATATGAAATGAACTGCTTTGGCAAACGGGTTAGAACCACTTCCACAAACGGGTAAACACTACGTCAACAAATGGGTGCACCCACTTCGGCAAACGGGTCAGGAAAGAAAGTTAAGAGTCTGAATTCGGATAATGTTTCATTGCGATTATCCGGTTATCCTTAATTATCCGGATTTTGCCCACCTTTACTGGACGGACAAAGAACCGGGGAAAGTATTCTTTATTCAGGTCACTCGCGGGGACAGGGAGCGAGTTCAACCCCTCATTGTGACAACAACCGCAGCTCGACGACGGGACGGGTCGGTCATCCGCCTCCAATGTCAAGGCCGTCTGGTCTGGTGCTTGGATATAAACACCCCGCGAAGGAACGCGGTGATTCATAATGTTTTCATGTACAATGTATTTGTATCTGTAATGAGGCCACATGTAGATAAACCCACACCACGTTCATGTGTGAACAACTCTACAAATCTACTTTTAAAAATTAATTAGGACCTAGAACTAGAAGGGAAGATTACGTCTAGATACATCGCTCGTTGTCGCGGTAGAACTTGTGTGACAGATGGAAATATACGCGTCTCGTTCACTTGTTCGTTGTTGTTTGAGGGCATCTCTTTTCGAAAGCATGTGTTTACTCTCACAGAAACTCTCACCCACACCCACCCACTGAAACACACACACACACACACA
>NW_004797330.1:0-2163 GCF_000002075.1 Aplysia californica | reverse complement strand
GTGTGTGTGTTTGTGTGTGTGTGTGTTCTAATTGATCAAACTAAGTAGGAAAAGCAAGGTAATTTGCGGTCAACAAAGCTTCAATAACAAGCATACAGGCAAAAAAAAACAAAAACAAAACAACCCAACAAAACAAATAAGTTAATGTAAACAAAAACAAAAGTGTCATGGGAACCGGAAGCACTGGCAACAGGTGTACAACAGAGAGATGACCTGAGCGCAGAGGAATGCAGGGGAATATTCCATGAGCATTATTGTACCACGCATAACAAGAACGCCACTCTGTCGAGAGGTAGTGGGGTCAAAGTCGAGGGTCGAGGGGAACTCCCTCCCTGTACTGTAATAGTTATAAACAATCCATCTAACCAAGGCTTACTTCCAGTAAGTTCCAGTTCAGTTCGCGCTTAAACATCAGATTGGATTAACTCGGAGTTAGGAAACCCAGTTATCCGGTTAACCTCTCAAACTGGCATCAAGAAGAATACGCGTTAGCTACTTGTATTTGTCATATTATATTTTTTTATTTGGTAAATGTTTTACGGCGCTTGCAACTGCATATTTGGGTCTTATGAGCGCCCGGGACACATTCAGCTTTTTCTGCTTGCTAATTATCCCGTCTCTATCCCTCTTTTAATGATTTTTTCCCCCTTTTTAACAGATGAGATCTCTGCGCTCTTTGAACCATTTTCACCCGTCAACTTGTTGTTCTTCTTCTCGATCGCATCACTCTTGAAGTTGGGTAGGCCCCTATCTATCATACTCGGCCATCCTGCTCAGTTCATGTGTTGGCCCGTACAGCTTTTCTAGTTTGTAGTGTCCATGGAGTTGGCCACGTTTCCTGTCTCAGAGCTCTGTGTGTCTTGCAGTGCTGAAGAATGTCCACAGTTTGGTCCGCCACTCCACTTCAGCTGTTAGATGACAACTTCCATTACTTTCTGAGCCACCTTTGCATTTTGACTTTAATGTCTGCGTCCGTTCCTCTCTAATTGAAGACAATGCCACTAAATGGATCAAAATTAAATGAAAAATACTTGGGGGGTTAAATTTTCTTTCTAAACGCAAAAAATCCGGGTTTTAAAAAAATTGAATTATTTGAATTGGTTTAGCAGTCTATTGGGTGAAGCTGGATTTATTTATTTATTTACTATTTTTTTAAAGGGGGGGGGGGGGCTATTTCGTTGCGAGCTCATTAAAAACACATAAAATAGGGCATGACCTATTGCGATCCTTTTCTTATTTTTTTTGGATAAGTGTTTTACAGCGCTCACTACTGCATATGGTCATATGAGCGTGCGGGGCACATTGAACATATTCAGTTGGAAGGAATTTTGAAATTTTGTTCAGGTAGCGATCGAAGCCTACATACTCTTATCGATTTTGGACCACCAAGGGATCTTTAACGTGCACAACTTGCATACTGGACCTCCAATATTTTTCGCCCTTGTCCGAGAAGACTAGGTGTAGATCTTACCCTCCAGAAGATCAGGAGTGTGACTGAAATGCAACAGTAAGAAGAAGCCAAGGAGTAGCAGTAGAAAGGTTGCAGAAAGAGTCAGGAGCCCAGAGGAGGGAGCAAAGGAGGTGAAGGGGTGGGGGCAGAATGCGGAGACGAAATGAGACGACAGAACATTGCTAGAGAGCAGGAAAGGAGGTAAAAGGAGACAATATTAGAGAAGAAAAACGTTCCGTTGCTTCCAGGATTCGAACCCGGGACCTTTGAATGAGAGGCGAACACCTTAACCTCTAGGTCCCCGAAGCTCTTCAACTATAGCAGAGATGGAAACATGACACGTTAACGGTTTCGCTGAGTAGTTGGATCGACGTTCTTGTGGCCGTATTTGGTTCTCTGAACCGTTTCTGTACAGTGTGGACACCTAAACAGGGGGAAGGCCATATACATTAGGCTAGGACCAGACAGTGTGTTACATTTTGACAGCGAAGCTTCTGCAGATGCCTATCATTGTTTGGTCAACGTTTTATTCATTTCAGAAATGTGCCCACAAAACCCTAACATCGCAGGATGAGACTGGCAGAGAAATAAAGATGTACGGTGAGAGTAACTGTTGGTACAAAGTCCTGCCTACATTTCATAACATAACAAAGGCTGAAAATAAATGGTTTGACTACCTGTTACGAAGTCACCTTGTCTTCCATTCTCGAGAG
>NW_004797329.1:2034263-2035642 GCF_000002075.1 Aplysia californica | reverse complement strand
CATGATTTCACCACACTGACGCATATTTCACTGTCTGTTGTTTTCGAAAGGCGTGCGGTTCGAAGTGGGCAGAGTGACAGCCAGGTCCTGACCACACGGGGCAGCTATCGATTCTGTTCCCTGGATGTTACATTCCGAGCAGTCGGCGAAACTCAAAGAATTGTAGAAACGGATCTTTTGTTATGACTCTCAAAGGTCAAATCGAATCGTGAGTACTAGAATGATCTTTAAGTAAGTTCAGTGACCTGGGCTATGTTTTGTGAAAGTTTTACTTTGAAGTTTTATACCAGGACTTCACGTTCCAGAAACAACCAACTGTCAGAAGTGGAACAATACTGCGTTCTCAATTAATTCGTCTTAGTTACTGTTTGAAAAAAGACCTGCTTTTGAAACTGTGAATTTCTTTTTTTCTTTTCTTTTTTGGTAAAAATAAGTAAACGAATCTAATTGAAACGAAAGCCAAGAATGGACACAACACGAAGTTACAGAGTGGAGCATGGACGAGTTCAATCATTCCAACCGTCACAACGTTATTGCATCGCCTTAAGAACGTTCTTGTTACTGGGAATAATTTAAAAAAACGAATAAAATGTGTAGAAAATATCTCATAGCACTTTTGTATCGAGGTATGAACTACAGCTGTAACCAGACTCATTTGAGCACAGGAAAAAAGGACTAACGCTAACATTACTTAAACGCAATCCTACATCAACATTCATCACCACCATTATTTCTAAAATCATTATTGCTCTCAGATCAATGACTTACATATTTTGTAATCTTCGAATCTCTATCTGCAACAATTACTTTTCATTCTAATACAGGGTTCTATTAAAAATAAATGATAATCTTTTTTTTTTTTCATCCAAAGCAAGACAAAGGAATAAACCTTCAGGTAATACCAATAACTCCACAAGCCAAAAAATTGACGAGCACCTGATTCCACCGCGTCATGACATAACTTTTATGGACTGCAAATTCAACAACTTGAAACTATGCCATCTTCTCAAAGCTACGACTGCGTATCCAATTATCATTTTTGAAAAGATGTACTTTATTTCTGAACCGCATTCAACTTTTCTCCATTCAATTTTTCTCCATTCAAATTTTCCGACCATTCCTGGAGCTGTCGTAGCCTTCAATGTCGGGTCAGGCTCTTTAGATTGAAGTCAATTCATCAATAAATCTTCGCACATCTCATCTGAAAAGGCAGCGGCCCGGGACGAGTAAAGTACCCATTCACTAACGAGTTCATTAGGAAGTGAGGTTGTCTCGTGATCAGGGGTTGTTTGTGTTCCTCCCTTCCCCATCCACCTCACATTTACTCCACCTACCCTCACCCCATCCCACCCAACCCTACCTCACCTCGCCCCACCCCA
>NW_004797329.1:2031005-2032784 GCF_000002075.1 Aplysia californica | reverse complement strand
GAATTGTTCTGGCACATTTTTCAAGCCTTGATCGACACTTGGGAAGAAAACTGCTTCGATCCTGTTTCTCAAGAATAGAGCTGGGCAATGAGTTGCTTTAGCAAAATCCGAATAACAATTATGTTAGTGCACCTTTTCGGCAAATAATATGATAGAACCGCTACTGCAAATGTGTTAGAACCACTAAAACAAACGGGTTAGCATCACTTCAACAAATGAGTACACCCACTTCGGCAAGCTGGTCAGGAAAGTGAGTTAAGTGACTGAATTCGGACAGTGTTTCATTGCTAATTATCCGGTTATTCGGATAGATTATCCGGATTTTGCCCACCTCTACTCAAGATCAACCCAGAACAGAGTGTTCAAGGAGAAAGAAATAGAAAAATAATCGAGAAAACTCTCACAATGGCATCGAACGTTCGTCTTTTGCGAGAGATGGTGAAGGGCCTAACTACCAAACCACAGTCTCTCCCCCCCCCCACCCCCTCCCAAGGCAGTGCTGCTGATTGAAATTGTCTTTAGGCCATTCCCAAAGGAGGGATATTAACATCTTTTTAAGCGAAGTATAATTGTAAATGGACTGATTTATCAATGTCATGCTCATACTGTGCCGGAACAACATAGGGGAACTCCTGCTTTTTTCTTTCCACATCATTACTATCGTCATTTTTCCCCTACTTCTTTTGTATGTTTGTCCTTCTTTTGTGAACTGCTATTTCCGGGGTGCCTTGATAGTCGAAGCAGACTTTGTGCTGTTGAGGCTAGAGAGGTGAGCAGAGTAAGCCTGATTCCCCCTTAGGACATCTCTGTTGACATCCACCCCTTGGCGGTCTAATGACCTTAAGCTGTTGCAAGTGCCGTAAAAACTTACTTAAACAAAAAAACAAAAAAAACCCTCGACAGTTGCTGTTGTTTTCTCCTCACTATCCCCAAAATCTGTACAACTTAATATCAACTTAATATCATTTTTCTTTATGTACACCTTCAGTGCGTTCATTAAAAAAAAATTTTTTTTTGGTGGGTGTATGTGTGTATATGTGTGTGTATGAGTGTGTATGTGTGTATGGATGTGTGTATGTGTGTGTGTGTGTATGTGTGTGTATGTGTGTGTATGTATGTGTATGTGTGTGTGTGTATGTATGTGTATGTGTGTGTATGTGTGTATGGATGTGTGTATGTGTGTATGGATGTGTGTATGTGTGTGTATGTATGTGTATGTGTGTGTATGTGTGTATGGATGTGTGTATGTGTGTATGGATGTGTGTATGTGTGTGTATGTATGTGTATGTGTGTGTATGTGTGTATGGATGTGTGTATGTGTGTATGGATGTGTATGTATAATATGTGTGTGTGTATGTATGTGTGTGTGTGTGTATGTATGAGTATGTGTGTATGTGTATGTATGTGTCCGTATGTGTGTGTATGTACGTGTATGTATGTATGCGTGTATGTATGTGTATGTGTGTGTATGTGTGTGTGCGTGTATGGATGTGTATGTGTGTGTATGTGTCTGTGTATGTATGTGTGTAAGTATGTGTGTATATGTAGCAGCAACCAATTTTTTTTTAAAAATAGGCCGTCGAAGAAAAAAACCAAAAAAAAAAAACCCAAACAAAAAAAACAAAACAAAATAAAACCAAAACAAAACAAAACCTTCAGTGCGTGATAGCAGTAAAAGATCTCGGCCAGAGCTCGCTTCTAACTACACTGCTACAAAACAAAGATGGCCACTATCCGCTTCAAACTGTTGGCTAATCAAGGTGTTGACAGCAGCTGGTA
>NW_004797329.1:2025556-2027849 GCF_000002075.1 Aplysia californica | reverse complement strand
TGATAATTATTATTACTATTATTATTATTATCATTATTATTGTTACAATTCTTCTTATATCATTATTAGTACAGCGTTGATTTTGTCATCGATTTCAATTCATCCCCAGCACATACTTCCCTACAATGCAGCAATAGTTTTTTTGTGTGTGTGCATAAAATGAATACCAAACTAAGTCAAAATGAATGATTTCTGTAATAGATACCGTTTGAATATTGATAGATAAAAAGGTTACTCTGCTATTTCGTAGATAATGCATGTTATTACGTCTGTAAAACCCTGCGCTGTGCTGTGGATCAGCTGAACAAGCCTGCTGTATGCCACGTTGTGAGACCATCCATCCCCTTCTCTCCATTTTATTCCTTCATTTGGAAGAGTTTTTGTCCTGTAGTGTAACTAGCTGCCACATAATAGCCTACTCAACAAAGGAAACAATATGATACAATGATATCAACAATAACAATAACTTTTTGAAAAAATGTCAGTATTTTCAAAAATAAATTAAATATATAATTGAAATAATAGAAAAAAACATAAGTAAAAAGATATGATCATAACAAGAGAATAGAAACAGCAGTTAAAAAATTACAAACAAAAATAAAAATATAAAACAGCAGCAACAAAATAAAAGGAAGAAAAAATAGGCCTTCGAAGAAAACAAAAATACAAAAAAGAAGCGAGAAAGGAATGTTTTAAAAATACAACATTCGTACCTACCCTGGTCATCTATTATTCAACAAGCTTGGTCAACTCCCTCACCCCCCCCCCCCCCCCCCCCCCCCCCCCCACACACACACACATACCACTTTGGTTTCAGATGTTTCTTTCTTTTTTTAAAAACAATATGTCGACGTCGCGACATGATAGACAGTGATTCTATCAACTATTTCTCTTTACGCTGCAAGCACTGAGACAGTACCTTGTGTTAACGAAAAAGACTTTCTGGACACCAGATCACTTGTGGCGTCGGTGGCCTAGTGGTTAGGCTCTCGGACTCGTAACCGTAAGGTCGAAGATTCGAATCCTGTCAGGGCCCCGACGTTGTGTCCTTGGGAAAGGCACTTTGCACAAATTTTCCTCACTTCACCCAGGTGGAAATGGGCACCCGGCTAGATCTATAGACAGCGAACGACTTTGTCAGTTTGATAGTGTTTGAGCGCGTGAAATCCTCAGCTTGCACTGTATGCTTCCGTGGAAGCCGAGAATGTTTCTGAGTGTTCTCAGAGGGTCTGCTGGGGTAATAATAGTTATAAAGCGCATAGAGCATGCTCTTGAGCATGGATATGCGCTATATAAATGCAATTATTATTATTATCATCAATCACTTCAGTAAGTTAGGTCAATCGACTATGCCGGGTACAAATTTCGGTACGAACTTTAAAATTGACATAACATGTCCCAAAACTGGTCATTAAATCAAAACAAGAGAACATATTATTTCGATAGTTCTTTGTCTAATGAATGATATCAGGGAAAAAGAGACATGTTTTGGGCAAATGCCGATAAACAATTTGACATCGAAGTCTTCGTAAAGGAGCATGCCCGAGCAGCTGGGAGCGGCCTACCGGAGATAAAGAGTTAACATGTTTTACTGGACTGATAAGTAAAATAGCCAAACAAGCAGGCACACTTTTCTATCTTTTCTTGAATTTAAAAACTAAAAAAGAAACCCCTCACTGCTGTGTCGTTTCCATGGTAATCACTAACACACATCATAAATAACTGACGGAAAAGTGAAACACTCTTTTTTTTAAAGTAAAAAAACAAACAAAAAAAAACAAAACTGGACTACCCTGAGAGCAGTCTACCATTGATCTAAGTCGGCGAGGGACAGGCGATATAACGGGAAGAAGGATCGATAGCAAGTCTACTGAAGTCAAACAAAGAGTAGTTGGCGAACATAACAAACTGTCAATGACCTCACGTTTATCCTTGTGTTTGCCAATACATCTAAATTTAGACAAATCAAAATCTCCCTTTGACTGTGGATAGAAGAGTGGAACGTATAACAATGAAAGACTTTCACCAACCCTCTCTGCTTTCACTATGAAGTACTGAAGTGTTAAATGCTATTTCAGCACAATTAATTCTCCTTTAATGTTTTATTACTAGAGACTTCAATGCTATGCTTCGGAGAAAGCTCTCCATGGGTCGTTATCTATTACTTTTGTTTTTTTTTTTGTTTGTTTTTTTAATAGTAGAGGGTTTTACAGCACTAGTAACTGCATAAGGTCATATGAGCGCGCGGGACACACCTAATGCTTTTAGTTGGTAGGAAATTTTGAATGTTGCC
>NW_004797329.1:2023395-2024580 GCF_000002075.1 Aplysia californica | reverse complement strand
TGTGTGTGTGTATTTTAAACGAGAATTAAAATCAACCCCAACTAAGTGGGAAAACAAACAAATATGTGAGGCAGCGTGGTGGAATCAGGCTCTCGTCAATTTTTGGGCATGTAGAGCTATTGGTATCATCTTAAAGTTTATTCACTTGTCTTTATTTGGAAGAAAAAAATATGCATTTATCTTGAATACAAGTCGAGATATTTGCGAAAGAAGGAGGTGGGGGTCACCTGTTTTCAGAGGTAAAATTAGTAAGAAAATGGCGGCCAAAGATTAGTTATTTCCTTAGCTTAAGAGTCCATGGTAACTGAAAATTTACATTTTTGAGCCTTTAATCAACGCTTTTCAGAAAAATCCACACAGAAATGAGTTCTTTAATGGGCAAGAAAGGTGTTGAGCCAAAAAACAAAAATTTGATAAAAATTCACAAACCTGCGAAAAAATTCAAGTTTCTTTACTTTGATTATTTTGACGAGAGCCTGATTTCACCACGCCGCCTCACATATACATATTCAACATTTGAAGCTGTGAGGTGAATAATTGATATGGCAATTGATCCAAGAGCTATTTAGGGAAACTGTTTTCAAGCTGTAGGATGGGGTGTTAATTAGCGAGATATTTGTGAATGGAGACGTCCTGTCAACAGATGTTCCCTGCTATCTTTAAGACCCACGTCCCATTTTTTAATATTTAAATGCCTATATCTCGGTCAGACCTTGAAAGAAGGATCAAAGCTGTGGAGATGAGTCTTCCGAAAAATCATTGGTATCTCATACAAAGATATCATCACAATGATGAAGTCAAAAAACGGAATCGGACCATAATAATATGCTGACCTTCTCCCTCTGGTCAGAAAACGCAAATACAATTGTATTGACACGTCACCCGTTCAACGGGCCTTGCCAAGATAATCTTGCAAGGCAGCGTCCAGGAAAAAGGGAGCCGAGGCAGACCGAAGAAGAGTTGGGAGGATAACATCAAGGAAGGGACAGGCCTGGAACTCAAATACACGCTCAAGAAAGCTGAAGACCAGAAGGTGTGGAGGAAGCTGGTGGCCAAATCATCAAAAGCTCCCCGACGGACATCCAGTCTACGGGATAGATGAAGGTGTGAAGACCTCGGTCGCTGTCATAATGTCTAATAAGGATACATTTACTATGTTTCATGAGTCTTCTCTTCACCCCCCCC
>NW_004797329.1:2019722-2022457 GCF_000002075.1 Aplysia californica | reverse complement strand
TATCTATCTATCTATCTATCTATCTATCTATCTATCTATCTATCTATCTATCTATGTCTTTCCCTCTCTCTTCTTTTTCCCCTCACTTCAACTCTCTTTCTCCCTCTAAACGATCCTTTGCCTCTCCTTTGCCTCTCCGTTACTCTTTTCCCTGTACCTCTCAGAACCGGCTTAACAACCGTGAGACGTGTAGAAAATGGAGCAAATTGACAGCTACGAGCGAGGCAAGAGAAGAAGCAATGGCTACAGATGTCAAATCATGAATAAGTCATCAGCTCATACCCCACTGTTTACAGACCAATCTCTTTGTCTCAATTCTTGCCTCAGTGGGTGGTTGGCGTGTGTTCTTGTGTTGTTGACTCCTTCTTTCGTGTAAGACATTATTACGTCGTCCTTATCTCTTTTCCTCCTTTTCGCTGTACTTTTTGTCTTTATTAACGCCTCTTTTATTTGTCACTTGCAATAATGCGGCCTATGTTGCAAACACCATAAGAGTTCGACCAAGACTAAATTAAACCCTTGCCTCACTCAGGTTTTCCAAAGATTTGCCTAACTAACTGCTACTTCTGCCAGATCCAGTCTGGTAGAAATTAATTTTGAATTTTGCTTAGGTGGCGGCCGGAACCTATTGTTATCGATTTTGGACCACAAAGGGATCTTTAACATGCACAGCTTGCACATGAGACTTTTCGCACTTGTCCGAGAAGGTTAGGTGTTAGATTCTACCTACCCTAAGATCAGGGGTGTGGCTGAAAGACGGCAGTAAGAAGAAGCCTATGAGTTGTAGTAGAAATGTTGCAGAAACTGGCATAAAGAGTAAGTTGACTGCGTCAGTTGAGCAGCAGTCAATTTCCCAACTAGAAAGCAGTTATCGAAAACCCGAGAATAAAAGATGTTGAAACCCTGCCATAGTTTGAAAACCTGACATAGGTCCTTGAAAAGCTTGCCCCAACTGGAACAATAAAAGGTATTAAAGATATGGGTGGAACAAGAAAAACTTACTTTCGGAAATGTTAAACAGGTGGGTGACAAGAAAATACAAGAGCTTTACTAAATTGAAAACATATTAATAGTAGAAATGCGAGTAATAATAGCTTTTCTATAGCGCATTCCCTCGCTCTACAGCAAGCTCTATGCGCTTTACACTATAATAATATTATTACCCCAGCAGACCATAGAGCACTCAGAAACATTCTCAGCTTCCCGGGAAGCATACAGTACAAGCAGCTGATTAAGCCCTCAAACACTAACACAGACTGACAAAATCTTTCACTGTCTATAGCTGGGTACCCATTCCCACCTGGGCGAAGTGAGGAAAATTCGTGTAAAGTGCCTTTCCCAAGGACACAACTTCGGGTCCCTGACGGGATTCGAACCTACGACCTTACGGTTGTGAGTCTGAGAGCCTAACCAGTAGACCACCGACACCACAATATGCTGTATAGCTTGGTCAAAACAAACTGCGATGTTTCAAAATACGAATTGCTTACACATTTGGGTGGTTATTTTTAAAAAAAGCTAATGTTAATTAATTTTTTCCTGTAAGTGTCATTCAGACTTTCTAATTTCCCGTTCAGTTAACGTGCGCTCGCACACATATTGATCAGGATACTTTAAAAATGTTCTAAGTTAAAATAAATTATTTTGACTTCCAGTTATCCTGAAGTACTTCTATTTCTTGGACGATCTCTACTGAAATTAAGAGAGTGAAAGAGAGAAAGAAAGAGAGAAAGAGGAAGAGAGAGAGAGAGAGAGAGAGAGAGAGAGAGAGAGAGGGGGAAGGAGGGAAAATGCTGCAGCAGCAAAAACGCGTGTGCTGTTCTATTGAATCAAGCTTCACACATCATTATAACTAATGAGAGCAAAAGAGCGTTCAACTTTGATCAAACCGTTGCTGAAGCGAGAGTAGGAATCTGTGTTAAGTACAACCTTGGCCATTGTTACAATTACAAAAGTCTATCTACATTTTTGGGGCGTTTTGAATAACTAAGACCAAGATAGCAGAAACCAATTTAATGTTCTATCTACTCTATCAAAATGGTTAGATTGTCATTATCAATATGTTCAAAGAATTGCATTTGAAAAAGCTTAACTCAATTCAGTGGCGTCGGTGGCCTAGTGGTTAGGCTACTGTACTCGTAATCGTGAGATTTATATGGGGTGCCCACTACGGATGGGATTGGCCGATCGGCCCGACCGCCCGACTCGATCGCCTCAAAAACAAACGATCCAGCCGTAGTGGGCACCTCATAAAAGGGTTCAGGGGCTCGAGCCTCAGCTCGGTCCGACGTTATGTCCTTGGGAAAGGCACTTTAAAGGAATTTCCCACTTGGCTCGGTCCTTTCGGAGATGGACGTTAAACTCGGAGGTCCCGCCTCTTTAATAACCTAACAGTGTTGATAGGAGGGTTAAACTTATACCCTTTCATCATTTTCACTCACTATTTCTATCTTCCAATTTATCAAAACTCGGTACTGAGCAGAAAAATGCCATTGTAAATAAAGGGTATCGTAGTGTCAAAGAGGATTCCATTCTTAATCAAAAGGAGGTCACCAATTTGAAGTGAGGGAAGCAACACAAATGGGTAACTGGGAAAGATCAGGGAAACGTAGTAGACTTTTTAAAGAGCATCAGAGCAAAGGAATGAATGGAGAACGATGTGTGTTGCAGATTTGGCACTGTATGATGATGATGATGATGATGATGATGATGATGATGATGATGATGATGATGAT
>NW_004797329.1:2018013-2019622 GCF_000002075.1 Aplysia californica | reverse complement strand
CTCCTCCACCCCCCAAACATTGATCTAATACATAAAAGGTAGAAACGGGCCGCAATCTTTGCATTTCAAAAAAGGTAACTTGTTCGCAGTTCTATTTCTTTGACAAGCGGTTCAAGTGTTCTTAGGCCAGAAAGCTAAATTGTTCAAGAGAGAACAAAAAACCAAAATTAAACAAACAAACCCAACTGTTTCTTCTTTAAACAATGGTGCATATTCCCAGTACCGTATGTCTCCTTTTCTTTTCACATTTAAAATTTGATTTCGTAAGAAACTTTAGTCAAATAAAAATATGAAAAGGGCGTCGCACGGGACGATTCTTCCACTGTCATAGTATTATAGCATATAAAGCAACTGTTGACTTCATAACTAATATACTCCTTAGCCACACTGGAGCTTTTAGAGTTTTTGTCCGCTTGTGTTGTAGCTTCTGTGTGTTTGTTATGCGGTTTTATTTCAAGTTTAAAGAGGGTTTATACATTTATAGTCTCGGAAACGTAGCCTTATTAATTCATTCAACCGTCTATTTAATTCAATTTTCCTTTTCTTTTCTTTTCGTATTTGTTTGTCTGTCTGTCTGTTTGTTTGTTTGTTGTTTACGTTGTTGTTGCCTTTTTGTTCTGTTTTGTCGTGGGTGGGTGGGTGGGTGGCGGGCTTAATGTTGTTGATTTCGCAGTTTAACTCTTTTTTATGTTGGATTCTTCTTGTGTGATAAGGTTGTCTTTTTCTGGGAAGGGGTGGAGGAAAGAGGACTAAAGGGTGGGAGAAAGGGGGGGGGGGCTGGGGTAGTGCTTGGACATACGCGGGCGGACGAAAGAACGAGGCACTCCGAGATGATATCCTGAAAGATGAGTACACGTGAGCGCACGTACATCTAGACATATCTCCATGTTATATCTGCTGGCAGATGAGGCTTCAGGGCTCCGGCCAACAGGTGGCGCCTGTCAGTCAGTCAGCCACTCTCCGCTCTCTCACTCCGACATGTCCACACGTACACGCACCACTGTACGTACATACAACTGTACCACTGTAGGTGCTACTGTACCAATGTACGTACATACTATTACAATGGTACCAATGCACGTACATACAACTGTACCAATGTACGTACATGCAACTGTACCACACCACCGTACGTACATACAACTGTACCACTGTACGTACATACAACTGTACCACTGTACGTACATACAACTGTACCACACCACTGTACATACATACAACTGTACCACTGTACGTACATACAACTGTACAAGTGTGCGTACATACAACTGTACCAATGTACGTGCATACAACTGTACCAATATACGTACATACAACTTATACAACTGTACCAATCGTACATACAACTGTACTAATGTACCAATGTACGTACATACAACTGTACCAACGTACGTGCTACTGTACCAACAACGGACGGACTTCTTGGGTGGAGCCTTCTCTCCCTCATCTCGTTCGTCCGGCTGGCCGGCCTGCGGTCAAGTTGCCAAAACATCATGTACATGTACAGCTCACGGCGGACACATCCAGGTCTCTAACTGTCTGTCTGTCTGTCTGTCTGTCTCTCTCTCTCTCTCTCTCTCTCTCTCTCTCTCTCTCTCTCTCTCTCTCT
>NW_004797329.1:2016514-2017454 GCF_000002075.1 Aplysia californica | reverse complement strand
GTCAGTCAGTCAGTCAGTCAGTCAGACAGACAGAATCAACAGAGGGGAGGGAAGTAAAGATGTGGGGCCTACCAGTGGCCCCCTGAAACCACTTTCGTTCGACATAGAATCTGGACCAGCTAATAACAGCAAACACTTACACACACATACACACCCCCACACACACAAACACACACACACACACATATACACATACACATACACCCTCCCCTCACACACATACACATACACCCCCCACACACACACACATACATACACACACACACATACAATGATATACCTAAATACACCCCCACACACATACATACACACACACAAACACATACACAAACAGACAGACACACACACGCGCACACACAGTACACCATTAAAGCTATAGCCGTAAGCCCATATCCCCCACCCCTACAAACACACACACACATACACACATACAAACACACACACACACACACACAAACACACCCACACACACACACTCACAGTACACCGTTAATCCAATCACCCAGACCCGTAACCCCAAATACAGGTTAGTCTCACTAACTGACCCTTGCAGTGACCAACACTGTAATAACATTATCTGGTTCAGCGAAAGACGGTACAGGGAAGGAAAGATGGCGAATCACCGCAGGGAATTCTTGCTTGCTGGTTCAGGGGTGAAGCCCCGATTGTCGGGGTCATGAGGTCCAGTCCCAGAAGAGAGGGCAGAAGGGTACATGTATTTACCCGGCCATAGACAGCGAAAGATCTTGTCAGTATGTTAGTGTTTTGCGCCTATAAATAGCTGCTTACACTATATGCTTCCCACTTCCCAGGAAGTTAGGGTTGTTTTAGAATACTCTCAGGTCTGCTGGGGTAATAGTATAGATTGTGAAATGCATAGAGCTTGTTGTTGAGCGGGGATTTGCGCTATACAAATGCTATCTATTATTATTATTATTAT
>NW_004797329.1:2009792-2016414 GCF_000002075.1 Aplysia californica | reverse complement strand
GTGTGTGTGTGTGACACAATGTGTGTGTGTTGGGTGGAGGGGGTAAATAGCCTTACTGCATAAAATCTCGAGTAGCAATGCTTACAGTGAAGCAAAAAATTAATGTTTGAGTTTGAGTAAATAGAAGAAGTATACAGATACGGAAATGCTCATTCAGTGCATGGGATAATGCAAACAGACAGACAGACAAAAACAATAGAGGGAAAGTAAAGATGTGGGACCTACCAGTAGCACCCTCCAACCACCCTAGGAAAAAAACCCACATTTATTCCAAATATCGAACAGATGTACAGCATGTGCGACATATTTACACTGACGTCTACATCTCCGCCTCCTTCCTTTCCGTCTTCGCTACTCTGTCTTACCGCGCGCTTAGATGACCTTATACTGTGGTTGTAGGCGCAATAAAACTCTTACTAAACCTAAGTCATGTTCTCATACACTGTATGTTTGCTTGTTTGTTCGTTTACATGTCTGTTTGTTTGTTTACTTGTTCGTTTACTTGTTGGTTTGTTTGCTTGTTCGTTTATGTCCCTGTTTGTTTCGTTTTTGTTGGATTACTTGTTTGTTTGGTTGTTTGTTTGTTTGTTTGGTTGTTTGAGTAAAGAGAAGCAAATCGACACAATAATGATTATTTAGTGCTGGGAAAACGTAAGACACACACACACACGCACGCACGCACGCATGCACGCACGCACGCACGCACGCACGCACGCACACACAAACACACACACAGAGGCACGCGTGTACTCTCTCACACATCCTCTCTTCCACAAACATCTGTACACATGACACCTACACGATACATGTATCACAATGGGGGGCTCTCGTGGTCTAGAGGTGAAGGTGTTGGCCTCTCATTCAAAGGTCCCGGGTTCGAATCCGGGTAGTGACCGAAAAATTTTATTCTCTAAAATTGTCTCCTTTCACCTCCTTTCCTGCTCTCTAGCAATGTACTGTAGTCTGATTTCATTTCCACTTTCTGCCCCCACCCCCTCACCTCCTTTGCCCCCTCCTCTGGGCTCCTGACTCTTTCTGCAGCCTTTCTACTGCTACTCCTTGGCTCCTCCTTACTGCTGTCTTTCTGCCACACCTCTGATCTTCTGGTAGGAAAGATCTACACATAGCCTTCTCGGACAAGGGCGAAAAATCTCGGAGGGCCCGTGTGCAAGTTGCGCACGTAAAAGATCCCTTGATGGTGTAAAATCGATAAGAGTAGGCTTCGGCCGCCACCTGGGCAAAATTCAAAATTTTCTACCAACTGAAAATATTAGGTGTGTCCCGCGCGCTCATATGACCTTATGCAGTTGCGAGCGCCGTAAAACACTTTACAAAAACAAAAAACAAACAAATCCTACTCTGTCCTTCCCTTAGTGGCTGTCGCCCGCAGCTAAAGGTACTGTTGTTACGTTACTTCCCCCAACAGCTGCGCCACGCTACGCCACGCCACCAACATGATTGAGCATACAGGGCGACGAGAACACAACAACACAACACGGCTTGCCTCGGACATTCTTTGGCCGCGGGCCCATTCAACGGGACCCTGAATGACTGAAAGCCAAGCGCAACAGCAATCCAAGTTCTTTTTAGTTTTTGTAGAAACCACAGAGGTAAAGTAAGGGCCTTGACAGACGAGCTACAATTTGTCGCGTAGAAAGTGTTGCTTACTTATGTGAGGCAGCCAAACGGGGCGACATTTAACGCTACTGCTCAACTCAACATGGACCATCTGAGAGTCATGGTGGCTTTGGTCATGGTGGTGAGAAGAATCTACCAAAAAAAAAAGAAAGAAAGAAGATTAGGTGTTGCTGCTAGAGACGATATTTCCTTTTGTTTCAACCAGAGTTTTACGGCACTTGGAACACAATAAGATCATATAAGTAAGTACCAAAGATTAAGTGTTGCATCATACCACCAAGAGGATAACAAAATAAAAAAAAGAAGACATAAGGGAGATAGATGTTCCATACAAAAGAGAGGGGCAAACTACACCAGAGCACCAGCCAAACACCCACACTAAAAGGGCATATAGGTACCAAATATTAAAGGTGATATGCTACTAGAGTTATATATACAACTAGCTGGGACCCCTTTCGATGAAAGGAGTGATCGGTGCATTAACATCAACTGAAAGTCATTGGCCTACTATATTACACTCTACAGGAATGGAGCAATAAATCTTGAGATAAAAGTGACGCACGTGTTTCTAAGTTGCCAAATATATAATAAATAGATTGATTCTCTATTCCACTTTGGTGGTTGTACACTTAAGAATTTCAAAAGTGTGGAACCAGTGCGCACGGATAGTGAACGGAAGCCGTACTTGAAATAAACAAACCTGGCGGATTTTCTAAAAAAAATTACAGAGACCGAAGGGTCGGCCTACAAAAGCGATCGGCGAAATAATAATAATAATAATAATATATAACATTTATAGAGCGCATTTCCAAAAAAAGTAGCTCAATGCGCTTTACATTGGAATACCCATTTTTCAAAAACCTTTCTTACTACTTCCTTTCTTCTCAAGCAATATACATTAATGCACACACACACACACACACATACACACACACACACACACACACACACACACACACACACACACACACACACACACACAGACTATTTTCATCCAGACATAGGAAAAGAACAAATGTAATGAAAGATAACGTTAAAAGCTTATGAAGGATAGGCCTGTAGGAACAGAAAATGTTTAAGATGTCTTTTGAAGCTATCAAGTGTTCTTATTTGTCTTAGTTTCATGGGTAATCTGTTCCACATAAATGGACCAAGATATGAGAAAGATCTCTCTCCATATGATTTGTATGATTTTACAGGTGTCACAAGTAGGGTGTTATCGTTCGATGATCTTAGGTTTCTCCCTGGTTTATATATACTGATAAGTTCTTGTAGATAAAAAGGAGCAGTTTTATTTACACATTTGAAACACATGACGCAGATTTTAAATATTATTCGTTCTTTTACAGGGAGCCAATGCAGTTCTTTTAATAATGGAGTGACATGGTCTCGTTTTTTAGATCTTGTTATCAGTCTAGCGGCATTGTTTTGAATTACTTGTAAACGATTCAAATATTTGTTGTTCAGACCTGCCAGGAGTGAGTTACAATAGTCTAATCTAGATAGGATAAGAGATGTTACCAGTGTTTTTGTGGTCTCTTCGCTTAAGTACTTTCGAACTAGGCCTATCCTTCTCAGCTGAAAATAAAGGGATTTGGACAGAGATCCTACAAACGAGCCCATTGATAAGTGGTGGTCAATATATACACCGAGATTCCTGACAACTTCTTTACTAGATGTCATATGCCCATATAAATCAAAGTTGACACTTTCCAGATCTTTATTTAATCGTGGATTTTTTATAAGAATGATGTCTGTCTTTTCTTCGTTTAGTTTCAATTTGTTTACTGTCATCCACTTTTTGATTTCATAAAAACATTGTTTAGTGATGGAAATCATGTTTGGTAGATCTTGAATGGTGCCATTAACATACATTTGGGAATCATCGGCATAAAAATGATAATTCAATCCATGATTTTGTAAAATGCTTGCTAAGGGCTGTGTATATAGTGTAAAGAGCACTGGTCCAAGAACGGACCCCTGTGGAACTCCATAATCGAGCCTGACCTGCTTTGAAAAGCTATTTTTAATTTGCACTGACTGAACTCTTTCTAGTAAATATGACTTAAATAAATTTGTTTAGCCTTTTGCAGCAAAACTGTCTCAAAACTGGGAAAACAAGGGGCGTCTTCATCTGGAGAATATTTTAAAGAATATTTTGGCGAAAACCGCATGTCGATCGGTGCAGTCATTAAAAAGCCTTTTGAATAGCAAAATTCGGCCACCACAAATAGATAATAGAAGAAGAAAAAGATATAGAAATCTAGATGTTTGACAGGAAAGTTTGGTAAAGTAAGGAGGACCTACCTACCAGTGACGCCCCACATTGCACCAATACCACCAACACTAGCAGCAACAATTTAGTTACAGTTTTTAGTTCAATTTAAGTAAGTGTGTTACGGCACTTGCAACACAATCATAAGGCATAAGGTCATGTTAGTGCCGAAGATAAGGTGTTACTAGAGTGTTAAAAGTTGTTCCCGCATCCGATCCGGACATTGGGAATTGCCTTGCTAGTGAGACAACTTCCTGGGCCTACGGCATTTTGTGGTAGGGTGGCCAGTTCCTTTCCACGCCGCCTTTACTTCCCCAACTCGAAGTCGGGTACCCATTACTGCTGGGTGGACAGGAGGGGGGCAAAAAAAATCTGTATTGGAACTGAGGCTCGAACCTGGACTTTCCGCTTCAGAGACGAGCACACTAACCGCTCCGCCACCGCACCCTCTCAACTAGAGAGTAACATACAAAAATGGACGAGATGACGACAAGGACGAATGATGATCGAAAAGAAGCAGCAAACCCACTGCACTGATCAAACCACACCAGAGCACTCGTCAACCGCCCAAGTGGTTTGGTGTGAGTAGAGAATAGCATACTTGTAGTATTATATCTATATGATAACAGCCAGGCACAGCTGGGGAAACATAAGACAGGTGGACAAAAAGCTGTTTGTTCGTTTTAGTTTTAGTTAGAGTTTTACAACAATTGCATCACAAATGGGTCATATATATAAGCGCCGACGAAAAAATTAGAGGTTTTACTTGATATTAACCAAAAAAAGAAGGCGGAGAGACAAAAACTACAATAGATGTTTCATAGGAAGAAAGGAGAAAACCACACAAGAGCATCCGCCAACCACCCATTTTGTTCTCTCTCTCTCTCTCTCTCTCTCTCTCTCTCTCTCTCTCTCTCTCTCTCTCTCTCTCTCTCTCTCTCTCTCTCTCTCTCTCTCTCTCACAAAGTTACATCCCTCCATGCACACCACATATACATGTATGTATGTACACCCCCCCCCCCACACACACACACGAATATACACAAAACACCTGCAAGCCAACAACAACAACAAGCAGGCACAGGCACATGTCGTAACACCTGTAATCCGTTTACACAAAAGATAACAGCAGTTTCCACCGTCACACAGCGCCGCGCGCGGTTCTCGCTGCCAGAAGCCAAAGAGTCGCAAGGTGAGGGCCGCCTGGATTAGTAGTGCCTGGCAATTAGGACGGTGTTTATTTGGACTTTACTATTCAACATTCACGATTTTCCCGCTATTCGAGGGTATTCCAAGTGTGGCAGAGCAATTCGAAGGCCGCGATATTCTTGCAGTGACATTAGATCTTCGTCTTATTTTCCCTCAACTAGTCGCAAAAGTACAGTATCATCATCAACTGCCAGTTCTGCAACAGACATCGGCGATCACGGTTCTCCACCATTTCCACGGCTTGGATGCTCTTAAAAAAAGCTACATTACATTATCCTGATATTTCCCCGTCACCCATCTGTTTAGTTTCTCCAAGTAGGTAGCTCTGGGTCTACCCCTGCCTCGTTTGTTTAGTTTTTTTTTTAAAGTTTTAGTAAGAGTTTTACGGCACTTGCAACACAATAAGGTCACATAAGTGACGAAGATTAGAGATGTTACAAGTAAGAGAGCAACAAACACAAAACAAGAAGAAGGAGAGATAAGGGCGATAGATGTTTGATAGGAAAGAAGAAGCAAACCACACCAGAGCACCCGCCAACCACCCGCGCCTCGTTTGTCCTCAGAGTACAGCATATTATGTTTAAAATCACTGAGGTAAATATATAATATAAATACTTTGTACTTGATGAATACGACACAGAGTGATAGTGATAAGTGGACCCAACAAGAGTTTTAGTTTGAGTAAGAGTTTTACGGCACTTGCAACACAAATAGGTCATGTAAGTGCCAACGATTCGAGCTTTTACAAAAGAGTAATAAAAACAAAAAGAAGGAGAGATAAAGACGATAGAAATTTGACAGGAAAGAAAGAGCAAACCAAACCAGAACACCCGCCAACCACCCCCACAAGAGTCATAAACGTTTCTCTAAATACAATGCACTGATATATAAGAAGACCAACTCCACCCACACACACAGACAATAAAAAACCCCACAAAACCACACACAATTTCCACACGGTATTCGAACAGCATGAATAGTGACTTCACACTTCGAGGCGTCGACGAAGCTTCGGTTCCTCAAAACCGCACAGCTCTACACCAGCAATTATATTATTAGGGACAACAGAACAACCCAGTGCGGGGTCGGGGGCCTGCTCTCCAGATCTAATCGCTGTGACTTATCCCGTTGATTGTTTGGTCCACAGACGTTGTAAGGTAACGGAACTGAAAGGGCAAAGGTTACAATTTTTTTTTCATTTCCGTTTGTTTGTTTTGTTTTGTTTCGTTCTTTTCGTTGTTGCTTTTCTTTTCTTTTTCTTTTTTTTTTTTTTTTTTTGGTCTGCCAATGGAGGGATGCTCAAATCCAAATGTGTCTACGTATAAATACCACCGACCCATTTTGGAGAAGCGGTACGAGACAATACATATTACAATTGAGGGACTAAAAGAATAAGTTATGTTTCCTAAAGGGCAGCACCCCCCCCTCCCTCCCAAATTACCAAATGTGTGGAGGGCCAAAGAAACTTGGGGGGTGTGTGTGTGTGTGTGTGTGTGTGTG
>NW_004797329.1:2008151-2009683 GCF_000002075.1 Aplysia californica | reverse complement strand
TGTGTGTGTGTGTGTGTGGAGGGGAGGGGGGGAGGAGATAGGCAGAGCCAACTGACGGGCGGGGGCAAAGAGAAAAGTACGCACCAGCCGCGCTCTCCCACCACAAATCAGCTAATCCAAAGCTGGACAACACGACAAAGATTGTCTATTTGGGTAAAGAGAAGAATTTTAACGAAACAATAACGGCCATGTAATGCTAGGAAAAAGCAATACAGACAGACAGAGAGAAAGGAACTACATAGGGAAAGACTAGGAAGTATGGCAAACCAGTGGCGCACTCCAACCACCCAGTACGACAAAAACCTGCAGGAGCAAAGAGTTTACGTACCGGGAAGTACATCCACACAATGACGGCCATTTCTTTTTTTTTTCTCTTTTTTTTTGTTGTATATACTGTTTTTACGCCCCCGTCTACACAATTTAGATCATTTAGGAGGCGGGCTTCCGACCGTATCTACCAGGGCCAACCCAGGCTGAGAAGAATACAACATCCCAGCAGCAGAAAGACCGGCATTCCATTATAATATTCGATAGCATCTTCTCCCGTCTCAGAAATGGAACTCAGTTCTCCTGTGTGCGACAGGGAAGCACCTTACGGCCACACCACAGACGCCACCGGAAAGGCCATTTTGTGCCAGGAATAAGCAAGGCCCATTATATTATAATATATGTATATTCTTTTCAAAAAAACAAAACAAAACAAAACAAAACACCGGGGAAATTCAACTCCGTATTATTTTTCTTTTTAAAAAAATAAATAAATGAGTAAAAGACCTAGTGGCGCCCTCCAACCGTCGGCAGCTGGATCAAGTAAATAACTACAGAAACCAGTGACGCACTATTTACCACCACTCAGATTGTAACGCTCACTGCTCCATCGGTTCTTTTTCCCAGCTCTGCGGTCTCTGTGGAGCGAGGCACCGACAGACTTGGGCGGGTAGGTCAGGATTGCCGTGACAGAGGTTTTGCAGGGTGGAGAGGGAACGAAGGCTGGAACCACACTACGATACGCTGCCATACTAAATAAGAACAGTCTTTTGGACCCGAGTAAGTACGTTTTAGTTTTGGTAAGAGTTTTACGGCACTTGGAACATAATTAGGTCATTTTAGTGCCGACGGTTTGATGTGTTACAAGAGAGTAACGTACACAAACAAGAGGTATTTTTCCGTTTTTGTTTTAGTAAGCTCTCCACACGGCACAAGCAAAACAATAAGGTCAAACGAATACAAGCGTAAAAAAATAAAGAGAGTCGCAAAGACAAAAAAAAAAGGAAGAGAGATACGGACAATGGAGTCTGGGATTCGAGCCCAGGTCCATCCACTCCGTAGTCCAGCATGGTACCGACTCAACTAACGGAGCGCTCAATTAGCAGACGATCCAATTGTGCTCCACACACACACACACACACACACACACACACACACACACACACACATATATACAATGTACACACAAACACGCGCGCACACGCACGCACACACACACACACAAACACACACGCATGCGTGCACGCACGTATACATGCACACAC
>NW_004797329.1:2004489-2005746 GCF_000002075.1 Aplysia californica | reverse complement strand
ATACATACATACATACATACATACATACATACATACATACATACATACATACATAAAATGAAATAAAATGAAATAAATAAATAAATAAATAAACAGCGGCAAAGTACTTTTTGCGAAAGTAAAAACAAGGCTTTTGACAATAACAGCGTTTGCCAAGCAGAGGCGACCAGTGAAGCAAGAAAATCAAGATAGCAAATTATACATGTGCTGACACTGACAGCGGCCTTATAGCCTAACAGACCATAAGCACTCTGTTTGTGGGAACTTCTCAAAAAGAATACCGCTCGAAGGTCACACGCGAAGCCATACGGCATACGGCCTAACTGACCACACATTATATCTGGGCAGATAAGCACACCACTTCGGGAAAGGGAAAGGCGCTGTTTCATGTTTGTCTGCGGTGAGTTGTGGAATTTGTGATCATTACAAAGTCAAGCTGCTTGCTATTCGCTACCTCAGAATTACAAAGTTCTATCTGACATTTTAGATTGGCCGTTTTAGGAAACTTTTAAGACCGTGAGGTCAGAAACCCAATTAAGGTTCTATTTGCTCTATCAAAATCGTAAGATTTACGGAGTCGTTATCAAGGTACTCAAAGAATTGCATTAAAGCTTGACACTTTGTAAAACTCAAAGCTTTTGACGTCAAATTTCTCAAACTAGGATCTGAGTACACAGAACTTTGTAATTCTATGGTAGCGTATTGCTTCCTATAAAAAAAAAAAAATCTTTATCCGCCGATTCCTAAATAAAATAGCCTTGTAGAATCACGTTCGTTTAATCCTCTTTGACTTGAACTAAGATTTAGAAACTAAGCCGCCCAATTCCTTAACAAACTGTTCTTGTAGAAGTAGAATCATTTTTGATTCCCGGAGATTTAAACTAAGAAACCATGAAACTACTCGTACGATAAACTCATCTCGTCTTTTCGTGCACGGTAAAATGTGTTTCAAAGTTGTAGTAAACTTCCTGCGGTAGCCAGCAAGGTACATGTATATAACTTCTCTTCCTCTTGGATGTTAAAGGTCATCACCAGTTCATAATGATAATGGGCGAAATAAACCAGCAGCGGCAGCAGCAGCGCTGGTAGTAGTAGTAAACGCTTTGAGTAGCTTGACTTTTAACTTAAAACGATGAAAGCAGGAAGGGTGACAGCGCAGTTGATTATATTCTGTGCGTATGTGTGTGTGAGTGTGGGTGTGGGTGAGGGTGAGTGTGTGTGTGTGTGTGTGTGTGCGAGTGTGTGTGTGAGAGCGAG
>NW_004797329.1:2002039-2003521 GCF_000002075.1 Aplysia californica | reverse complement strand
TCTCTCTCTCTCTCTCTCTCACTCTCTCTACCTCCCACAGACCTAAAACGACAATGTAATACATCCTCAGTGTAAAAAGAGGTTCGAATACACTGGCAAATTCTGTCAAAAGCTGCACCCGAAAAGCCGAGCCGTTCGTTCGTTCTTCTTTTAAGATGGACGACGACTTATGGCAGTATTTGAAAACTTTTTTTTTTTGCGAGTTTGTTTGCTTTCCTGCTGGAGTAAACAAAAGCACACTGTCACAATTATAATGGTTATACAACCATGGGAACGGAGCAAGAGAAAAGGTTTGTTTGAGTAAAGAGAAATATATTGACACAATAATGGATATTTCATGCCGGGGAAAAGTACGACAGATAGACAGAAACAGAGGGAAAGTGAAGAATTAGGACCTTCCTACCAATGGGCAATGGCGCCCTCCAACCACTCGCAGAAAAACATGACGAAAGAAAAGAGTGACAATGAAGATATAGAAGCTAGTTGGGGTTTTTTTTTTAGTAAGAGTTTTACGGCACTTGCAACACAATAAGGTCAAATAAGCGCTGAAGATTAGAGGTGTTACAAGAGGGTAACGAACACAAAAAGAAGGAGGGAAGATGAGGACGATAGATGTTTTCTTTTCGTAAGTGTTTTACGGCGCTCACAACTGCATAAGGTCATATGATGAGCGCGCAGGACACACCAAATATTTTCAATTGGCAGGAAATTTTGAATATTGCCCGGGTGGCAGCCGTAGCCTACTGTAATCGATTTTGGACCACCAAAGGATCTTTAACAAGCGCAACTTGCACACGGACCCTCCAAGATTTTTCGCTCTCGTCCGAGAAGGCTAGGTGTAGATCTTTACTACCAGAAGATCAGGGGTGTGGCTGAAAGACAGCATTAAGAAGGAGCAAAGGAGTAGCAGTGGAAAGGCTGCAGAAAGAGTCAGGGGCCCAGTGGAGGGGGGAAAGGAGGTGAGTGGGCGGTAGGAGAAAGTGGAGACGAACGCAGACGACAGAATATTGCAAGAGAAAAAGAAAAGAAAGCGAAAGGAGACAATTTTAGAGAAGATAATTTTAAGGTCGCTACCCGGATTCGAACCCGGGATCTTTGAATGAGAGGCGAACACCTTAACATCTAGACCACGAGAGCCCCCCGATAGATGTTTGATAGGAAAGAAGGAGGAGCAAACCACGCCAGAGCAACGACCAACCACCCACGACCCAGAAGCACACTCATTCTGCTTTAGTTGTTTTTGTTTTTTTTAACGAGCATATAGATACAATAGCGGCCATTTAGAGCTGGGAAAAAGTAAGACATGTATGTATAGTATAAGGTTTTACGGCGCTCGCAACTGCTAAGGTCATATGAGCGCGCGAAACACAAGTTGTTCACCTCTGCGAAAGTTCACTTCACGACTGGTAACTAATTTACTTTAAAATGCTAAAAAGTTAAAATATTCAAATTCGGTGTAAATACATTTGTGATCTAAAACAA
>NW_004797329.1:1997693-1999585 GCF_000002075.1 Aplysia californica | reverse complement strand
GGGGGGAGAAAAAGAAAGAATTTGAAAAAGAGGGCGGGAAAAAGAGAGTGACAGACAGACAGACAGACAGAAAGACAGACAGACAGACAAGGATAAAACGACAGAAGAATATACTATGTAAATATACTACGTTTCAAAAGTGTACAGAGCAGCACCTTCTTGTGTTCAGGGACTGAACTGACAACTTCTGCACATTGAGTGGGAATTTTAAGTAAAAAAAGAAGCACTTAGATCGACACAATTAGTCGTCCACGGGTTTTGGCGGAAGCCCTGGTGCGTTTTGCTCCTTCCCTTCTTTCCTATCAAATATATCGTCGCCTTAGAACTATTTTGTCAAAAGTGCCTCTTTACTTAAGTAAACTTGGGACAAAATAATTCTGAGGCGACGATATATCGTCCTTACCATAAACATTTCCGCCTTCTTTTCTTTTGCATAATACATACTTCGCTATTGTAACACTTCTAACTCTAACCTTCAGCACTTATTATTATATGACATGTTTGAGTTGTCACTTCCGTTAAACGTTAACTTGATTTTTTTAAATAAATATTTTTAACCTACAAATACACGGCTGTTTAGAGCAAGGAAAACCACCTGAGGCTCCGCAGCAGAAACACCACGGCTCTCCTACCACCAACACCGAACAGTGACCGAAAAATTATAAATAGGAAGCAAAACAGACTATGGTTACAACGGAGACCCCCCACAACCGCCAACTGCTGGCAGCGACTTTCCAACACAACTTTGTGGGTTCTGCTTGGAGTAAAGAGATTATCATCATAACGGCCATATCTTGGAGGGCCATATAGTGCTCGGGAAAAGTAAGCAAGACAGACAGAAACAACAGAGGGAAAGTAAAGAAGAAGTAAGGACCCACCAGTGGCTCATTGGCGCCCTCTGACAACCGGATCCATTACGGGGAGGGGGGAATAGGACAAAAACAACAGTCTTGTGGTTTAGTTCTAGTTTTAGTAAGAGTTTTACGGCACTCGCAACTGCATAAGGTCATATGAGCGCCAGAAGATTAGCGTGTTACAAGAGAGTAACAAACATAAAAAAAGAAGAAGAGGAGATATAAGGATGATAGATCTTTGATAGGAAAGAAGGAGCAAACCACACCAGAGAACCCGCCAACCACCCACGTTTTGTGGTTTTTAAAGTAAAAGTAAAAGAGAAGTACATGAACATGTTCATCGAAACAATAACTTCCATTAAGTGGCACGAACAATCAAGATGGATAGGCAGGGACAACAGAAAGTAGGCAGAGAATCAGAAAATGCAAATTATGGCACTCTTCAATACATACAGCACTGACTACTTCCAAACCACTGACGTTTAAAACGAAAAAGGTTGGTGGGGTGTGGGCTATACATTCTGACCGTCTAGGGTGTGGGGCATTATTTTGTATTCTGATCTCGTATCCATTTAATTTTCAAAAATTACAGGAAACAATCTTGGTAAAGTGTTAGCACAGCCATTGTCCCACGTGAACAAAATCCAAATTCATCTAGCCACACAAAGTAGGCTTAGATTCTAACCGGTACCACACACAAAAATTAATTAAAAATCCGGCGCAAATTTCCGCACCTCTCTTAACGCAGTACATCACTGTAGCGGCGTGCACGCATTTACGTCACCGATATAAACAGGAAGTTTTAAAAAGATCACCTTCAACCTTTCTTGCAACAACCGCACGTCAAAACACACTCTTGGTTCGTCCTCCATCCACTTTACGATAAGCCCCCCCACATGGTGCCTCGCCTGATAAACTTCTCACGTACAAACATGACGTACTTTTTGGTGTGGGAGAGAGAGAAAGAGAGAGAGAGAGGGGGAGGAGAGAGAAAGAGCGAGAGGAGAGAGAGAGAGAGAGAGAGAGAGAGAGAGAGAG
>NW_004797329.1:1990385-1996428 GCF_000002075.1 Aplysia californica | reverse complement strand
AGAGAGAGAGAGAGAGAGAGAGAGAGAGAGAGAGAGAGAGAGAGAGAGAGAAAAGGGGAGGGGGTAATAGGTCGTTTTGTTTCAGTAAGAGTTTTACGGCACTTGCAACACAATGAGGTTTCAAGAAGCACATTATGATAATAGAGATTAATCAACCCGGCTTTACACAACGCCAAGCAGGAAAAACCCGATCAAACAACCCTTTCGTTTTGGTTTCGTCAGGAATGTACGGCACTTGCAACATAATTAGGTGATATAAGTGCGGAAGATTAAGAGGTGTTACAAGAAAGTAACAAACAAACACAAAAAGAAGGAGCGTAGGGACGATAAATGGTTGACAGGAAAGAAGGAGCAAACCACACCAGTCACCAGTGTACCGGCAAACAACTCACTCAGTAATGTTATTATTATGTTAGAAGGCAGTCTGTCAGGCAGGTGCCGGCATTTGTATTTTTATTGCTGTTTTGTTTTGTTTTGTTTTGTTTTGGGTTTGTTTGTTGTTGGGGGGTTGGGTTGTTGTTGTTTTTTTTTTTTGGGGGGGGGGTAAATAAATTACTAGGAAGATGGAGAGTAAGTGACTAGTTTTTAGCTTAAGTAACAGTTTTGGGGCACAGGAAACCACAACAAGGTCATAAGTGACAAAAAAAAAAAAAGAGATGTTACTACTAGAGTCTAAGAGAGCAACATTCAAAGAAAAGACGGAAAAGATATTCGGACGATAGAGATGTTTGACAGGAGAGAAGGAGCAGACCACACAAGAGCGCCCGCCACCCACCCGCAAAGAGTACGTAAAAAAGATAGACCCAACTTTACAAACAGCCCATCAAACAACCGTGAGAACACTTTTTGTAAAAGTTTTACGGCGCTTGCAACACAATTAGGTCATAAAATATAAGTGCCCAAAACTAGAGGTGCTACAAGAGAGTAATAAACACCAAAAAGGAGGAGGGATAAGGACGACGGATGTTTGATAGGAAAGAAGGAAGGAGCAAACCACACCACAGCACCACAGCACCACCCAACCATCCACGATGAAACAACCGGTAGCCCAACTAAAACTAAAAATCTCTAATAAACCTTTACGGAAAGGGAACGAGCATCCAAAAGGCCTCGAGGGGAGAGCCCACGCAAGTAAAGACGAGTGACAAAATAAGACTAGATAGCCGGGCAGGTAAACAGACACGTTTATAAGCCAAGATAGTCTCTCCTCCATTTATTTTCCTTTCCGACCTGCGAGTTGCACTAGCCGCCGACAAGGCACGCCCCCCATTAACTACTTTAATACGAATTTAACCCTCTATACGTTCTCTTTAACCCTTTCACCCCCCCCCCCCTCCAACTTCCCTTTTCCAAGCGAGGCGCCGTCAACGATTCATTCTCTCATCAACGAAACCTTACCGTCTTTTTTCTTGCCCCCAACCCCTAGTTTTAGTACCAGTTTTACGGCACTTTCAATACAATAAGGTCATGTATATATAAGTACCGAAGATTAGAGGCGTTGCAAGAAAGTAACAAACACAAAAAAGGAGGAGTGATTTATAAGGACAATAGATGTTTGATAATCTAAAGAAAGCAAACCAACCACCCATTTTCTCTCGGTAAATACCTACACCCCCTCCCTTCTGCCCCAGTACACGTGTACACACCAGAGTTTGCAGTAATACTGTCAAACTCTCTAGTAGTACACACCCTTTGACGTTTCCGTTTTTATTTCTTGTAGTTGTAGTAAAGCGTGTAAAGAGAAACACATCGACACAATAACAGCCATTCAATTGCAGGACAAAGCAAGCAAGCAATAAAGACTGTCAGAAAAGAGAAGAAAGACGAACTGAAAAGAGGCAGGGTCTAGGCTTTCTCTGAGTTATTAAAAAAGCCTAGGGTAGGGCCTACCACTACCAGCGGCGCCCTCGAACCACCCGTATTGTCAGTTCAAGATCCACAAGTGAGACAGACATAACACCCAGAAGGCCATAACGTCAAATCAAACAGTACAACTGAAGGACTTAGACGTATAAAATCGAAACTGTCCAAGACAACCATCCCTTGTCAAGGAGAAAAGTGTTTGTGTTAATCTTACACTAGTGACAATAAAATGTAGAAAAAAACACAGGGTGGGGGGGGGGAGGAAGGGGAGGAGGAGGGAGGAGTGGTTGTTTGAATTGGTGATTGTCTTAGACAGGTACGTGTCTGTTAGAGCCGGTTCGAATATGACTGTTAGAGCCGGTTCGAACATGAAACGCACACAACTCAAAGAAAGAACGTTTCTCAGACTTACAATATAACATGGTTTTATTTCTTAGACCTTATGAAAAATGATAAAATAACCGAGTCCATGTATATACAGAGTCTTGAACCACACTGAGATAAAAACTACATACATAAATGAGCATTAAAGACAATTAATATCAATTTACAACATAACTTGTAGGTCTGCTTACAGCTCAGTCTCCTAAATTTCTGATCACCATCAAACCGTTGTCATCTAAAGTATCAAATCTAAAAACCATGTTCTAAAGACAAGGTTCCGGGCGACTGGGATAAACTACTAAACATTCATTTACATGAACATATATTCATTCACATGGATACCAACCAACCCACATTTAAAAATCTTGAGGACCTCATTTCCATTGTTTAAAAAGGTGTCAAATCTATTATTATAAAGTAGAAGGGATGAATGAGAACAAGTTGATGATAAATGATGACCAAACAAAAGCCATGCTGGCATGCAATATGTGAAAGTCATTAGTGTGATAGAAAAAAAAAAGACTACGATGACTGAAAACTGTACTATTTCATTTTCTAAGAAAGCCAAGAACCTAAAAGTGTTTTTTCTCATCATCATTTTTATTTAATGTCTATGGAATCAAGAATACGAATTTGGAAATAGAAATAATAGTTAAATTCGATATCTTATTAATTGAGCAAAATGTATTGTACAGCTGCTTTTGTGTACAACTTAATCCTTTCAGAACTCAACAATTGCAATTTAATTCTAATGGGACACTGTCTTTCAAAATTAACAGAGATATTAAGCATCAAATTACAAACAGCCTTCAGAACAAACTACACTGGTCGCCCGTTAAAAAGAAAACTAGAATCATAATTATACGCTTGTATACATCGTCCACTCTTTGTTATAATTGTTTTTAATAGTTTGAACGGCAATGCAGTCCGTTTCAAAAGAAAGGCTGACCTAATACATTCCATCATGGCAGCTGCAGTCATCAACTAACACAACTAAATGAAGTTAAAGAATTTTATATATATTTAAGTTGAAATTCAAGTCATTTGGTGAGAGGTCTTCGGCATTTGTTGGCCCCAAAACCCAGGACATCCTCCCAATTATTATTGTTATTGAGAGAACAAATTAGGAGAGAACTCCATTATTGAGAGAACAAATAGACTGACCAAGTCTTCTAAAACCAATTTGAAAACTTATTTTTAGAAAAATGAATTTCATATTTGTTGTTCTTCGTTTTCACGCTAGCAAAAGCAATCAAAACATATTATGTGTTCATGTGCCTCTTTCTTCAGTCTCGCTATCTTGAAGTGCAAGATTCAATGAGTTGTATTATTTGGGAGTTGCTTAGCATGAAGATTTTGACCACATAACCCTCAAAATTTTTTTCAGTTCAGAAATGAAAGCAATTCAGCTAGTCGATAGAGTTTTCTTAAAAATGGAGAAATCCGACTTGCACAAAGCTATTAAAGATATTATACCACAATAATAGAGAGTGGCCAATTTTGAGGAGCATGATCATCTGGGAGTCGTACTGGACATAATTTTTATATAGCCAGCAAACTAATTTTTGGTTAGATTAAATTGCTGACCAAGTGACAATATTTTATCTGCAATTTCTAATCAAAAAGGTGTGATGCGCAAAAGCTCAGTCAAAAGTTTATTCAATCCAGTGGGCAAACCATTTTTGTCTTGCAGCTAGTCTAAGTCTAAGAAAGCAAAACTTGAAGGCATAGACCTTGATATGTAGACCTCTAGATAACATGATTTTGATTGATAATTTACGAATTACTGCTTTGTCATTCACATGAACATGTGCAGTGACTTTAAACTAGAAGACTAGTAGATAGTGTCAGAGTGCAGACTGCAGACTTAAAAAACTCAAGAGGCCTTCCATCAGTTTACAGTCTTCAGCTTTCATGAATGATTTGCTAATTCATTATTATCAAAGCTCATTTTTATCTGCAATCTTCAAAATTTGCATATTGTATTCACATTCATTTAGCTGCATTCAGATAATAAGATAAGTAAAACTTCAGTTTAGGATTATAGCATGATTATTTGATAATCTCATCCAAAAAACCACTTTATCTTTACCAAGACCAAAATAAGAGGCAAATTAAAATGAATAGAGTTCTTCATCCAAAAAAAGTCAATTTATAATTATCTACGCTACGTCACAAACTCAGTGAGAAGAGACTTTTACTATGGCATGATCAAAACTGATTGTATAGTCTATAATTAGTGTTAAAACCATTTGAGCCCTACACTAGTGGCGCATAAAATTGCATGAGAATTACTATTATGCCTTACCCCCAATAGATCTACATCAGTGAGCAAGACACTCTTTTTTTTCTATCCCTAATTTGGTCCTTCTGGGACTAAACCCATATTCAGAACATTGTGTTTGTTACAGGACATGATAGGACATTAATTATAATGATTTTTTAAAAGAACTATCTGAATTAGATGCTGATAATGTCGAAGACCACCTTTGGGATAACAGGGAGGAATATGATTCTGACGATGGAACAAATGTGAGAGTAATACACCTAGGTGTGAATCGCTCAGGAGCAGATGGCGGGCACGGTAGCAACAGGAGGTCAGGGCTCAAAGGGTTTAACAGTAACTTACTTAGTGTTAATGTCTGTGTGCAGGTTTCTACTGGACATTTTAAAAAAAAACAACACTGCTACAACTGACAAAGTTGACAAAAGACTAAAAAAAACGGGCATTTTTCCCAGTTTGGAATGTTTTGTTCACATGTTAGACTTTGCTTCATATCAATTGAAATATTTAATAGTTATGGTCCTAACTCTAATAGTCTAAGTGTAACGTATTCATATGGGAGGCAGTGTGGTGGAATCAGGTCCTGTGCTCATCAAAATACAGAAATCGGAGAAACGAGCATTTTTACGCCGGTTTGGAGTTGTATTTTTTCAAATTTTTGTTTTTTGGCTCTTTTCAACACCTTGTTCGATGTTTGTCCATTCAGAAACACTTGCAGGAAAACGTTGATTAGAGGCACAAAAAATGTAAATGTTTGCAGTTTCCAAGCACTCTTTGAGCTGGAAAGTCGCCAAACTTTGGCGACCATTTTCATGCCAATTTTACTTCGGAAACCATGTGACCCCATCTCCATCAAGTGCAAATATCTCTGCATCTTTAATTTCAAGATAAATTGATTCTTTTCTTCTCTAAAGTCGAAAGTAAGGCAAATGAACAATCTTTAAGATAATACCAATAACTCTATACGCCCCCAAACTGAGGAGCGCCTGATTCCACCGCGCCTTGACAAATTTATTAGATCTACACTGTCTATCTCTACTAACACAACACTTAACTACACACTAGATCTATCTAGCACTAGATCTAGATCTAATAGGCCTAGATCTAGATCTACTGCACTTTAAACTTCAATGCACTTGTACTTGTACATGAGAAGATCTAGATTCTCTAGATCTAGATCTAGATTAGATCTACACCCGGGCACGACTTTTCAGGAATTTCCGCCATGTGGTTCAGGGAGTTAGATCTAGTAAAAAAAACAAACTTTTGTTTTTTTTTACTCATGCACCCGTCTCATATACACACGTTTTATATACTTTTTTTCTCGTATACTCTAGATCTAGTATTTTGCATGCTGAACACGAATATGGCCTTCATTTTTGCCGCAAATCATTCATATTGATGTTTGAAAATAGGCCTAGATTCTAGTAATATTTAACTTGATTTTAACAACACGGGGGGTTTCAGGGGGGCCCCTGACTAAAAAGAATCTGGGGGATTTCAGGGGGGGGC
>NW_004797329.1:1955532-1990285 GCF_000002075.1 Aplysia californica | reverse complement strand
CCCCCCCCCCCCCCCCCCCCCCCCCCCTGAATTCACAATGATTTGATGTTTTGGCAATGCAAGTGGCTATTCTCCGGCGTCGTGCTGCCGGTCTATTACTTTTATGAATTACAATGTATTTGTCGGCGCAGATTTTGAGATACAATAACTAGATCTCTAGGCCTAGTAAGCCTACCTTTCATTATTTATATTTTATCTATGATAATTGTCTAACGTCTAACGTAACTTTCTTCATTTATTTGGGTCGTCAATTTGCCTATTTTACAAAAAATTATTCTGTTTCTTGAAACGAACAAAATTGATTTTGTCTAAAATTTTGTGTAGTCATATATAATAATATAGATTGCTGCTTAACTTATCTCTTGTTGTTATAATTTTCCATAAATTTAACTGATATTTCGCGACTTCAGTGCTTTCTTCTTGTCGTATCTCCGTTTTAGTAAACAGTGAAAATGCAACTTCTTATGCTCACTCTTTGTATGAACTCGCGTCACTTGTGGTGAACACGTTTCTTCTAGCACACCTAACATAATTCTAAATTGGAGTAATTGAGGAAGTTTGTGTCTGAAAACCTATCGCCTTATCAATGACAATGGAAGTGGCACGAAGTGGTGAAGTTTATGGGAATTTTTTCCCAAGACAAACAGATGAGAGAGGATTGCAAATCTGCGCCGACAAATTATTAGTAATAGACTGGCGGCGTGACGCCGGAGAATAGAGTCCGATCTATTCACCGGCGCGACTCCGGCTCCAGAGAATAGCCACTTGCTCTGGCAATTAGGATTGATATATTTACTTGAAAACAATTGTGTATTTATTTGCAAGGGTTTTAGTGGCCATAGATCTAGATCTAGATCTATCTGGATCTAAAAATCTAAATCAAGATTCTAGACTCTAGAATCTAGATCTACGACTGTGTTCCTACATCAAGATATCTACATCTACATCTACATCTACATCTAGATCTAGATATAGATTCTAGATCTACAGCAAAAATTAAGGCAGTTTAGCCCGCAAAGTCAATGATGCATCTGTGCGAGGGAGCATAAGTAAAAAAGGAAGGACTTCCGTAACGAGCGACCACCCCATCATACACAATAAAGAAGAGGCCTAGGCTAGGCCTAACCTTAACCCAAAACCGTACTGGGACCCCTGCCCTACCCCTAGCCTAGATCTAGATCTAGATCTACCCCTATCGCCTACCCCTCAATTCTGCTGTCTCAAAGTGGCCGCTCGTTACGGAAGTCCTCCCGCAAAAATTTACCCCAAAACACTGAACATCTAAACAAAAACAAACAGACAAACGAGATCCGCCTAACCTGAGCCCTGAGCCTGAGTATCTCACAGTCACAGGTCCTACAAAACAAAGTGAAAAATACACTAGATCCTCTATACTAATACTAATACAGTACAGTAACTTACTGAAGAGAGAGATAACGCCGCGACCACTCCAAACATTCTCCTTCAACTTCTGATGGCACAAGGTAAAATGTACTTAATCTGAAGGGCGCCTCGTATTCCTCCGAGCTTAAATTGTCTATTTTGTTCGAAAAATGTTCAAGAAACCTCCGATAAGCGGTCACTGGATCATCACTTTCCATGTTTATTCGAACACAACAACATTCGCTTTCATTACCAGTTACCGAGTGAGGCACTTCCGTGTGTGCGCATAAACAAATGACGTTTGGTCTAGGCTCTAATTCCGTACAATGTACAGCCTACAGGTACGGAAACTTTAAGAAACACTGGGAATCCACCAAAATCAGTGTCAGGGGCAGACTGTGTCGATGGCTCTATGGTCGATGGTCATGTAGTATGGTACAGACATTTTAAAAACAAAGTGATAATACTTCTTTCTGGCATATATTTCGTTAACAAACCAAGAATTGAAAGAACGTTACTCTAATGATTTACGATATTCCAAGCTCCAAATGAACAATCTTAAAGAACACCCGGGCCCGGGACGGTGCCACTGACTGAAGTGTCTTTAGACTATTCCCAAAGGGGGGAACTTTCTCGTTCTAATGCTCATAACTGTGCCTGCCTGAAATACAACAGGGAACTGCTGCTTTTTCTTTCCTAATCCTTACTAATGCCATTTGCCTCTAGGCTACTTCTTTTGTATGTTTGTCACACTCTTGTGACCCGCTATTTTATAATCCGAGGTGCGTTGATAGTCGAGCAGACTCTCGTGCTGTTGAAGCTATAGAGAGGTGAGCATGTAAGGACTTATCTCTGTTGACACCCATCCTTTAGCACTCATATGACCTTATACAGTAAAACCTCTACTAAAACAAGACAAAAAAAATCTTAAAGAAATAAAAACCTATATATAATGTAGGCTAAATGGGGGGGGGGGGTGATTCCTGGGCAAATATCCCAGCGATATTCTAAAAGAGCAAAATAAAATTTGAAAAACGATAACCTGGAATACTTACTATATGAAAACAAATGTGTCTCTGCCGTTTTAAGTAACAAAAATTCAGAAATTATGCAAACTGAGCCCAAAAATGTGAAATTATGCGATTCTGTTAATTTTAACAAAGAATGATAAAGAAAAATAATCATAATAAAAACCACTGACACAGACAAATGGAAGGGAGATGGGGGTTTTTAAGTGACAGAGGATCGATGCATTAAATACAGAAGTTTTAAAAATCACTCTTTATTAACAAAGCAAAAGAAACATGGATAAGTGTCAAGAAACAGGAGACAAAACAAGATGAAATAATTAATAGCATATGACGTGCAATAAAAAAAATAAATAAATAAATAAACAAAAAAACATATAAGTGATAAAGATAAAAAATTGTCAAACACAGGATACATAAAAAATATCAAAAAGGGATAGATATTAATTGGACAAAGACATTGAGGTGGCTTTAACAGATGATGGATGGGGAGTTTGGCAGGGCTATATGTCTCCAGATGTCTTATTTAAGATGTAGGCAAGGCTACTGCAACAGTGAAACAATTCTTACAATTGTTTCTTGATTGTTGTGACAACAACAACTTAAAAAAAGAAAGTTTAGGCGTGTTATTTCTAAGGTAAAAGAAACAAAAAGCAGAATAACATTTTTCTCAAAACAATTTGACTATTTGAAATCCCACAAGTTCAACGGTTCAAATAGATATTTCGTTACTCAATGAGAAATTTATCACAAAAATAACACCCCAAATTGCAAAAGCAAGAGTCCAATCCAAAGAGTTATCTCTTTTGTGCCTAACAGTGTAAATCTACGGTCCAGTCTTTAAAAATAGGGGGGGGGGGGGGGGGCACAACTAAAAACATCTCAATAATAGACAAACATACGAATTAATCTACTTTTTTGTTGTTGTCAACCCTTTTAGAAGGCTGTGAATGTTGGGCAGTTACCAAAGCGGTAGAATAAGCTTACATTTTTGGGGGTTGCTCGAGAGTTTCATGGAAGGAAAGGAAACCAAATGACATCGTTTTCATGTGTTACATGTTCTGAGAAGAGACCCAATCACGCAAGGACCAAATTAGCACTTAATTAGACCAATCGGAAAGAGACAAAATTCCCTTCAATCTGATAAATCTGAATCGACATATAAAAGTCTGAAACATAATATAATTAATATACGTCTTGCTTTCACTGGAAAAAATAAAACGGTATAGGGACAATCATCTTTAGAGGCAGAGGTAAAACAAGCTTTTAAATATTGGAAAACTTAAATAGCCCATCGTGGGAGCAGAGAAAGAACAGAACGAGAAGGCGCGCACCCATGAAGAGAAATTAGCCGTAATTAAAATCGCAATAATCGGCGATGTCTTTTCACGGGAGTCACTTTAGATAATGATGATGATGATGATGATGATGATGATGATGATGATGATGATGATGATGATTGATGGTGACGATGCGCAGTTTGCAGAGTCAAGACAGTTTGTTTTTGGCTGTTTCTCTCGTCTCATTGATCATTGCTTTGAACAGTGGGGAAAATGACTGATATATGATACCCATGAAACAAAACATTCTCTGTCTTTCTCTCTCTGTCTCTGTCTGTCTGTCTGTCTGTCTGTCTGTCTGTCTGTCTGTCTGTCTGTCTGTCTGTCTGTCTGTCTGTCTGTCTGTCTGTCTGTCTGTTTGTCTGCCTCTCTCTCTCTCTCTTTCTCTCTCTCTTTCTTTCTCTCTCTCCCTCTCTCTCTCTCTCTCTCTCTCTCTCTCTCTCTTTCACACACACACACACACTCACACACACACACACACACACACACACACACACACACACACACACACACACACACACACACACACACACTCCAAACGTGCACCTACTCTAGCTTACACACATTCGACCACCCCTCTTCTCCCCCGACGTACTTTCAACTCAATAAAGTCTTACAGTTTTTTAAATTAAGATGTACGTTAACAGAATTTCCGCTATGATAATAATAATAATAATAATAATAATAATAATAATAATAATATTATAATGCGCCGCTGATACATTGATTGTTAGTAATAGGAAACTGTAGGCCTATTCATTAAGAAAGAGTTTGTTGTTTTTCACGGCCAAGATGTATGATTTTAATTCTGACGATGCGTATCATTGTGTGGTAGATCTAGGCCCATACAGCATACGTACAGTTTGTTTATACATGCGAAAATAAGTTTGTGGAATTTTTTTTTTTAAAGGAGGGGGTGGGCTTTGGTGTTGCATTTGAAATATATCTTCAACTTTTTCTGGCTCATAGATTATAATATTTTTCTTTGAAACAGAAGTGAAAACTGATTTTCAAAACGCACTTTTCAAGGATTAACACGGAAAAGAAAAGCAAGCAATAAAAAAAATAAGCCATTCATCGGTTCTTGACACTAACAAATGCTACGGCGCCGTAGCCATAGTTTACGACAACCCTCCAAAGGATCGATCTATTTTTACGACATCCGCAATCAAGGTTGGGCTGTAATGAAAACTACGATCGATAGATCATGAGGAAGTGACGGAAAATAAACAATTAAACAGTGGAGTCACCCATTTCTGCGAAACTTTTCTTTCTTTGTTTGTGTGCCAAAGATGGCAGCTAAGACTCTGAAAGATGAATTTCCTATTCATTGGCTCGTCTGGCACAACAGTTTCAGAGAATTAGACGCTGAGCTTGAAAAGAAATTGGTAAGTTTTGATGTCGGTTAGTGACTAAGTGAGCTATGTTTATGACAGAAATCAGATTCTGAAGTTAAAAAGTGGAGATCAGATTCCTGCCTTCAGGCTTTTACTATGAAGTGTTTTGTTGCTAAAAGCAGTCCGTTGGCTACAATTGATGGTTAAGATCTAGAATCTAGATCTAGATATCTAGATAAAGTCTAGGATGCTTTTTCACTCACTGAAAGACACCCACTGAAATTGACTCTTACTTGGTCTCATAAATTTTATTTTGGGGAGAAATTCCATGATATGACCCGCCCCTATTGACTATTGACCCTTGACAATTGAATTGACACTTGCAAGCTAGGGAACAACAGCTAAACTCCATTGGCCGATATAGTAACAGCCGTCTTGTTTGACATTATTGAGGGATTCCCACTTTGTCATCATAAATCTCACTTCCTCTCACTCACTAGATCTAGAATCTAGATCTAGATCTAGATTAGGTTGATTGCTAGTGCGTGGTTCAAGCATCTTGCAAGTACACCACATTGCTTTACATCACACTTGCACTCTCGTAGAGGGGGGCGAGTGTCATCAGTTTGCAGACGACACAGCAGGAGCTTTCACAGCATTAGCATTCGTATCATCACCCCAACCGTCCACCCCCCCCCCCCCCCCCCCCAGACTGCTTTTTAGAAACTGTCTACACTATTTTCTAGTCAACGTTGGCTTACAATTGTCTGTTGCTAAGATTAGCGGGCACAATGAATCCTGAAGAATTTTGGGGGGCTCTCGTGGCCTAGAGGTTAAGGTGTTGTCCTCTCAGTACTCTCATTCAAAAGGTCCCGGGTTCGAATCCGGGTAGCGACCGAAAAATTTTCGTCTCTAAATTTGTCTCCTTTCACTTCATTTCCTGCTCTCTAGCAATGTTCTGTCGTCTGCTTTCGTCTCCTCTTTCTGCCCCCACCCCTCACCTCCTTTGCCCCTTCCTCTGGGCTCCTGATTCTTTCTGCAGCCTTTTTACTGCTACTCCTTCGCTTCTTCTTATTGCTGTCTTTCAGCCACACCCCTGATCTTCTGGTAGGAAAGATTTACAGCTAGCCTTCTCGGACAAGGGCGAAAAATCTCGGAGGGCCCGTGTGTGCAAGATGCGCATGTTAAAGATCCCTTGGTGGTCTAAAATCGATAAGAGTAGGCTTCGGCCGCCACCCGGGCAAAATTCAAAATTTCCTACCAACTGAAAATATTAGGTGTGTCCCGCGCGCTCATATGACCTTATGCAGTTGCGAGCGCCGTAAAACACTTTACTAAAACAAACAAAACAGAACAAACGAAGAATTTTAAAAAAAATATTGCGTCTCGGAATCCCTGTTATAGGCCTGGGCGATTTGTCGTTGTTGGTCCCTCTATGGCCGATTAATTTTACTAGGAGAGAAAGAAAAAAGTGGGGATATGACACATCCCACTTTTAGCTGGATCCCTGTTAACACCAGGCCTGTTATATATATGGATTCCACTTATATACTACACCGATCTCTCTTGCTGCATTTTGTAAAATGCTGAAGGAACTTGGAAGCTGCCAGTGCGAACCGCGGCTACGCAAAATCGTCACTATTTTTTAAATTATAATGATCTAATGACGTGGCGGGCATCTCCCTTGCGAGGTCAAACAAGATGGCTGTTACTATAAATATCGGCCAATGGCACTTAGTTCTTGTTTTCTAGCTATCCGCCTGTTTGATCTGATGATTGATGGACAGTTGATTGAAAAATTGTGTAGATTAAATTTTAACTATATAACAACGTTTACTGCCAGTATATCACGCAGAAGGATATTTAAGCTGCGTCTTTGTTTTAATTAAATTTACATCATGTTCTCTTTTATATTAGGAAAACAGAATTTCAGAAAGAAAGTCAATGAGAAGAGGCCTGTCTGTGTTTTAAAATTCATTCTCGTCTGATAATATTGGCATTATTTTGATCCAATACTTTTGTGTGCATTTCTGACCTTGATATGCCAGTGGAAGTGAGTTCAATGATCTAAGACTATTAAGTTGCAAACATTGTAAATGACAGAGAAGTGAACAAAGATGAAAGGGTGACTTATTTTCTGAGTTCATGAGGGGGTGGGGGGGTTTGGGGGCTGTTACCCAGTGGGGAAATAATGTTTAAAATGTGGAAGTCTTCTGAAAATATAAAACTTTAGGTGCAATTTTTATGCAGCAACAATGCATGGAGGTGCATGATGGATCTGTAGAAATTTTTTTATCTTAAGAGGTAGGTTTTTCTTTTTAAAATGTCATACACCCACTGTCTGCCGTATTCCTTGTTTCTTTAGTTGTTAGTGGATGTTTGAATCGCAGGCCACTCTCTATTTCACCGTTAGCTGAGAAAATGCCTTTATTCATTTTGGCGCCAAAATTTTTTATTCTGCAAAATTGAAAATCCGATCAGTCTACTTGTGTGAAAAAAATCAAAATAAAACTGTGACTGGTTTTTGAATAAAGAAGAATTCAAATTTAGGAATTTGACTCTATTTTTAAATGCTTACGCTTACAACAACCTCTTTTTCTCGAAACTTCTGTGCTGAAAACGGCGTTTTGTCAGTTATCCGCAGAATTGAACTGTTTAGTCCATTCAGCATTGAGGAACTACCTTCAGAAGGTGTCTGTTTCATATTTTAAATTCTATCGTTTAGTAACTTGTAACTTGTCGTTCTATATAAATGTAATGACCCTTCGTCCCGGTCGGAGTAGGTGGGAACAGGAGAAAGTAGGGGATAGCTGGGTCTGGCTGAAGTACGGTGTGACTTTATGTCACTGAGGCGTTACGCTAGCCGTGAAGGCCGACCCGGGTCACCCTGAAACGTTGCTGGCTGAAGGGGCTTGCAAGCCGATGGCGGATAAATCATGCTACGAGACAAACAAAGAAGAACACACTGACTCGTTCAAATGGAAAAAAGACCATGAAAAGTAACGGACAGCGAGCTAGAACAACGATCATTTCCTTGATGACATTTTGTTTTGTACAAAGCCCATTTTCACCCTGCGGGGTTAGCTTAAAAAATGCTGTCTATTGGGCACCCCTCTCCCTATTGTCTCTAGTAACCACTTCATACTGAATATGTACAATGTGGCTTTATACACTCATGGTTTAGCAGGTCCTTGTATTTTGGCGTCGGTGGCCTAGTGGTTAGGCTACCGGACACGTAATCGTGAGGTTGCGGGTTCGGGGGTTTGAGCCGCGGGCCTGACGTTGTGACGTTGGGAAAATCACTTAACACAAATTTTCCTCACTTCGCCCAGGTGGAAATGGGTACCCAGCCATAGACAGTGGAAGATTTTGTCAGTATGTTAGTGTTTTGGAGCCTATAAATGGCCGCTTGCACTGTATGCTTCCCAGGAAGTTGAGGTTGTTTCAGAATGCTCTTGGGTCTGCTGGGGTAATAGTATAGATTGTGAAACGCATAGTGCTTGCTTTTGAGCAGGGATTTGCGCTTTACAAATGCTAGCTATTATTATTTTTATTATTTGGGCGCCATTGAACATTTCGAACGACGCATTAAAAATGTGTCAAGTCCAAAGGAGGGCATGTAGAGCACTGCTCCAAGGAATTTCAGAAAGAATGAAATCGTTATTTTTTAAAAACTCTGTAAAAAATTAGATATTGTTTAAATGTCACAGGGATGAAAAATTAAATGTCAAAGAGAAAGTAAAAAAAAAGGTCAACCAATCTTTTCATTACTTCCTTTACAAGATTTTAAAAAATTGATGAACTTTGCGTTTTTGTGCACTTTTTTATTTAAACCATTTCCGTTTTCAAAACAAGTTTCTTCTTCGTGGATTTTATGTCAAACAAATTCCTTTTGAATGAATTATGTCTCTTCCAAATTACAGCATTCTAGAACAACTTTTGTGCGAGTTATTTCAGAAAAAAAGCTGTACCTTTTTTTTGGATCACCCTGTACATTAGCAGCCTGCACTTAAAAGTGAAATGGTTTCATCTTTACCTTTTTTTGTAAAACTTAAAATCTTTAGGCTGTGCAAAATATGGTGCTGGAGTATTTCTGAACTATTTTGTTGTGAATGAGTCTCTGTTCGTTAGTTTAGTTTCCATATTATATATAATATGCTCATATTTTGTATTTCAGCACGACATAGAACTTGTAGATCCTAGAGGTCGCACGCCTCTTCACTTGTCTGTAACATTGGGCAACTTGGAAAGTGCACGGGTTCTACTTAGGCATGGTGCAAATGCAAATGCTGAAAATAAAGGATACTGGTCAGGTATGTCTTACAACAGCAGTTACTTTAATGTTGCATAGAGTGTGTTGTCAATGTTAGGTCTCGGTACAAGAAGTGCAGCTCTGATGTCTTAAGTAATGTTACTGTATATGTACATTAGTGTGTGCTTGGAGAAAGGTCCCAGTTGTCGGCAAAGCCATTCATTGTTGAGCTATGGAGTGAAATGGCCATTAAAATCATACCAGGTCAAAAATTTGGTTCAGTCAGTTAACCATTTTTTGATACCATATTAAAAATATTTTATATTTTAGTCAGAATATTTTTTAATAAGTTGTTTTTGCGACCTGTTGTTCTTCATCAAAGGTTATAAATGTACTAGAAATTGCGTTTTTCTCCCAACTTGGTTTTCACACCCTGTTTTACCAAATAGGGCTTTTATCTTTAAAACACCTTAAGATATTTCAAAAATTTTTTAATCAACATGTTCAGCATTGAATTTGCAGCTTTGCTACAATAATACTGTGCCCTTATTTCAATATATCCAACATTTCCAACAGCTGGGACTTTTTTCCAGGTGCACACACTGTTTGTCACTTTGTAATTAGTTTGTGTACAGTGATTTTAGCTTCTGTCGTAAGTTTGAATTATTCATGTGGGTGGTTGGCCGGTGCTCTGGTGTGGTTTGCTGCTTCTTTCCTATCAAAACATCTGTCGTCCTGACCTCTCCTCCTTTTTTGTGTTTGTTACCCTCTTGTAACACTTCTAATCTTTGGCACTTATATGACCTTATTGTGTTGCAAGTGCCATAACTAGTAAGTGTGGAGATATTCGTTTTGAGGAATATGTTGAGCATGATGTGATGGGGAAAGTGGAAGGACAACCGTGGTGCTAAATGGGAAACAAGACTGATGGGACGAAAACTTTTTGTAGTATCCTGACAGAGCAGGCACCCTTGCAGAAATTGACTTCTGAACCTCCAAAGACACTTAAAAGCAAAAGTCACAATCCCCTTTACTCAAATTAATTTAGTTACCCCTTTCTTCTCAAATTGACGAATCAATGCCTATTGAGCCCTCTTTTTTTTGCTTCGACCTTGTGTATCCATTCAGCTGTTATCTGTATCAGTATAAAAGTGACCAATCTTGGTTCTTATATATATACTTTAAAGGCTTCTTTCTTTTTGAATGCATCCTCAGCCTTGCACGAAGCTGTTTGCACTGGCGACCCAGAGATGGTACAATTAGTGTTACAGTACAGAGACTTCCAACGCTATTCCAAGAGAACGATCGGTGTACCAGATTTACTTAAAAAACTCCAAGAGGTGAGACAGTGATAGGGAAAATTGTTGGAATCTCCTTCAGTGCATTTTACTCTCCTAAACACTCCAAATTTCAGGCTGTAGTTTCAATATTTTATATGAAATTCTTCCGCACTAAGAAACTGGTTTGAAAATCCAGATGGCCGCCATGGCGACCTATTTTTCAGGAAAAGTCAACAAATTCACCCTTAGTACATGCTATTTACCTATGAACTTTTTGCACAATTGCATGAAAGTGAATAAAAGTAATTTGTTTAGACATTTTTTTTGGGAATGTACGTCTCCCCTTAATATTTGAAAACCGTAATTGAAGTCTGGATCAAGAGTGTTTGTTGACTTGAACGTAAGTCAGTAATGCAGGCAAGCTTTGTAAATTCCTAGAAAGTTCTTGTTTCAGTGTTTAAAATTAAAAAAAAAAAATATAATATAAAACTTTCTGATTATATCAGTTCTGAATTCTGTCTGTGTATACCTAAACTATAGTGAGCTCAGGAAAAAATGTGATGGAAAAGATTTTAAAAATTTTTAATGCCATCATTGTTTTGATAATGCAACAAAATGTGTTTTTTTTCAGTCCCCAGATTTTTATGTTGAAATGAAATGGGAGTTCACCAGTTGGGGTAAGTAGGCACATTTTTGTTCTATCCTATTATTTCGTTAATTTGTATTTATAACATATATGTTGTAGGTTTTACTGAAAAAAGAAAAAGTACTTTGTGTGGTGTCATTGTGAGTGAGGGTATGAAGTAGTCTTGGTTCATTATATATATATATATATATATATAGTAGAGGGTTTTACGGCGCTCGCAACTGCATAAGGTCATATGAGTGCCAGTCGTTCATTGGAATTTTGGGATATTTGGGCTGACTGAGAATGTTTCAAATGTGGTCTGTTGGGATACTGGTACATTTTTAAGAAGTAAAAGTCTTCTTTCTGGTATGAATATTATGAACTGTGGGAAAATATTTATTATTATAATTATTATTATTATTATTATTATTATTATTATTATTATTATTATTATTATTTATTATTATAATTATTATTATATTTATTATTATTATTATTATTATTATTATTATTATTATTATTATTATTATTATTATTGGGGGCTCTCGTGGCCTAGAGGTTAAGGTGTTGGCCTCTCATTCAAAGGTCCTGGGTTCGAATCCGGGTAGCAACCGAAAAATTTTCTTCTCTAAAATTGTCTCCTTTCACCTCCTTTCCTGCTCTCTAGCAATATTCTGTCGTCTGCTTTCGTCTCCTCTTTCTGCCCCCACCCCTTCACCTTATTTGCCCCCTCCTCTGGGCTCCTGACTCTTTCTGCAGCCTTTCTACTGCTACTCCTTGACTCCTTCTTACAGCTGTCTTTCTACCACACCCCTGATCTTCTGGTAGGAAAGATCTACATCTAGCCTTCTTGGACAAGGGCGAAAAACTCAGAGGGCCCGTGTGCAAGTTGCGCATGTTAAAGATCCCCTGGTGGTCTAAAATCGATAAGAGTAGGCTTCGGCCGCCACCCAGGCAAAATTCAAAATTTCCTACCAACTAAAAGTATTAGGTGTGTCCCGCGCGCTCATATGACCTTATGCAGTTGCAAGCGGTGTAAAACACTCTACTATATTTTTAAAAAATTTAAAAAATGTTATTATCATCATCATTATAAATATTAAAATTAGTATTATTTATATGATTATTTACTGTTGTTATTATTTCATGTAATAATAATAATGTCATTATCATCACCATTATAATTATTGTTATTATTGTATTTGTTATTGTCATTATAGATATTACTATTATTATGATTAATTTTATTATCATTATTTCTACTACTGGTATTGTTATTAATGTTGCAGGAGAGCTGTTTATGAGGCTGCCTCTCTTAGTTACTGAAAAAGAATTGTGACGAATTGCCTTGTATGAAGACACAGTCAGACCCGTCCTACTTGGAAATTTGTCATAATTGAATCTCCCTCCTCCCCCCTTTGGTTAATTCCTCTATAATACACCTGTTTAAAATGGAATCCCTCTTAGCCTGGAAATCAAAAGAAAAATTCTTTCCCTTCAGAGGGTTTTGACGTGTTCGGACACGGAGCATGCTTTGCCTGCTCTTTTCCCCAATTTAAAACAAAACTCCCAAGTTTGGTTCCGTCTGCTCTTACCTTTTACCCCCATGCTGCCAGGAGAAGAATGACTTTCAGCACTTTTTAAGGACCCCCTGGCGAGTGTTGAGTTCCTGCGTGCTGTCGGCATCGCTGACTGTTTATGAAGCCACAGCGCCAGAAGAGAGAGAGAGAGAGAGGAGAAGAATGGGGAAGGGGGTGCTAGATGGAGGGGTTGCTGTTACCCTGTCCATGTGAGCCCTGAGCAGTGTAGTTAGACAGGGTGGTGTGGGTGTCCAAGACGCAAAATGTCAAAGGAGGGAATTTTTATCCGGCTTTTTTATGGTTCCACCTTTAGCTGGTTTGACTGTAGTTGAACGTTTTCTAGATTCTAGTGACAAAAGATGAACACACTGTGCCAAGTTAATTTATAATATAACATATGTAGAGGATGATGATGGTGACGTAATATATGTCTAATCGTTTTTTATTTCCAGTGCCTCTCATTTCCCGAATGTGCCCCAGTGATACATACAAAGTGTGGAAGAAAGGTTGGTGTTTGCACCAGAAATTTCAGTTTGACTCTGACTCTAGATAATTTTGTAAGAGACTCAAATACGCGGAACACATATATATAATGTCTGTCGTGACGAAATCGAGCACTCGTCGATTTTGATCCTCATTTTTCAGTAAAATCCACACGGAAGTGTGTTTTGAATGGATATTAAAGGTGTTGAGACAAAAGAATTTGATAAAAATTGTCCAAAGTTGCCATAGCGAGGAAAAATGTTTTTTTTTTCAATTTCAATATTTTGCGAGTGCCTCATTTCTCCATGATGCCACACAGGTTCAGTATTTGTTTGCTCATATTGCTCTGTCACTAAAGTTGATGGGTTGTGGACTACTTATGAAGACCTCAATGAAAAAACAATCATCGAAGCAAACAACGCAAAATTATTGACTTTTTGCACGATCACAAGGGGACATAGTTTATATAGGTCTTGAAAGGATGGGGGGTGCGACTTGTAATTCTACTGCTTTACTTTCCTTCTGTCTGTCTGTCTGTCTGTCTGTCTGTCTGTCTGTCTGTCTGTCTGTCTGTCTGCACCAAATGAATGTTATTGTGTGTATTCTGATATGCTTCTCTTTACTGAAACTCAAGCTAAACCTGTCTTCATTTGTTGCCTGAGGAGTTTTAGCTTTTGAAAAGAAAAAAAAAAAAAAAGACTTTTTGGGAAAAAGTTGAATTGTGTTTTAAGGTTGTGTTCACATGCTTAGGCTTGATACATTTCAGGCCCGCCGTGTACTGAACAGCCATACTTTCAGGATTAGCTCAATGAAGGTCCACAGTGTTATTGTTTTACAACAATTTTTCTATTTCTTCCTGACTAAATGACTATGTTAAAAATACATGACATTTTTTGTGGGGATATTTTCAGGTTCCAGTGTGAGAATAGACACCACTCTGCTTGGCTTTGACAACATGACGTGGCAGAGAGGCAGTCGCAGTTACATTTTCAAGGTTACAGGTACTGACAAATTTTTCATTGGTATCATCTTAAAGTTTGTTCATTTGCTTTGCATTAGATGAAAAAAAGTAACCATTTATCTTGAATTAAAGTCGAGATATTTGCCATTGAAGGAGATGGGGGTCGCCTGGCTTCCGAAGTAAAATTGTGGATGGTTGGCGGGTGCTCTGGTGTGGTTTGGTTCTTCTTTCCTATCAAACATCTATCGTCCTTATCTTCCCTTCTTCTTCGATTTCATTATTTTTACGAGCGACTGATTTCACTACGATGCCTCACATATTTTTAAATCACACATGTGGATTCACCTTGCTCCCCATTCATCCAAGGCTGCCTGCACCCTGTGATTCTTGTTTCTCGATTTGCAAAGATGCCTCTCATCACAATGATTACATTTTACCACAGTGGTTTTTCTTGCAGAAATAATCTATGGAGAGCACTATGATATAATCTAACACGCAGTTCAAATTATTTTAAAGCTCTAATTGTAAGTAGGTCAGTTGGCACAAACAGTGCTTAAGATGAGAGGTATTACTAGAGAATAACATATAAAGAAAAGAATGAGGAAAGAAAAGGTATTTGACAGGAAAATAAAGGAGATTCTTTAAGTGTTTTTTTTTTCTTGTTTTCCTTTTTCTCAGGAGACAACGCAGCCTCTATCATGGAAGTGGATCACGACATTCATGAAGTTTACCAAGAGACGATTCGTGTCCTCCCGGCTACTGCTGACTCGTCCGTCATGCGACCTTCGGAGGACGCTGTCGCGGCTCGTCTGACATCGCCTGCCTGCACCACTTACATAGATACAGATAGAATATCTTTTGAGAGGTCAGCGGGTTTGTGTAGTGTTTCTGATCATGTCTCTTGTGGTTGCAACAGTTATTTTGATTTTTTAAATGATTGTGAAGCGCATTAAGCATGCTGTAGAGTGTGGATATGGGCCATTTACATGCAATTATTATTATAATCATTTATAGTTATTATCACTTTTAATATTATTATTACTATTATTATTGTTAGTATTATTATTATCATCATCTTTATTTTAGTATTTTTACAGGGGTTTTCTGCAGATTTGAATGTTACGAACCTCTTCCCCTGTTTATTTGCCTTCATAGCTGTCTGCTCCCTCAGGATCTTGAGTTTGTCAGTTGTCTTCTCTCAAGCTCATATAGCCAAATTTTCTTACTTTGCAGGTACATATACAGTCAGGCACTGATAACACAAACTCGTAAAACTCGAAATCGCTGATAGCTCGTACACTTTGCCATTCCCCAACTGATGTCTCTTTAATTTTCCGTTATCGGTTGACCATAACTATGGCTGTGTCGCACACAATTTTCTGTTATCGGTTGACCATAATTATGGCTGTGTCGAACACATTTGTCTATCCCTGGCGTGTTTGAGTTATCAGTGCCTGTCTCTACAATTGTAGAAACTTCAACCGAGAATACTACATCAGAGATATTGTCGTGGGTGGTTGGCTTATGCTCTGGTGGGGTTTGATGCTTCTTTCCTGTCAAACAACAATCATCTTTATCCCTCCTCCTTTTTTGTGTTTGTGTTTGTTACTCTCTTATAACATCTCTAATCTTTGGCATGTATATGACCTAATTGTTTTGCAAGTGCCGTATAAAACACTGAAGAAAAAAAAATCCAACCCCGATATGTTTTTGGAATTGTATGATGAATTAGAACCTTGGATGGCAAGTTCTGATCTCTTTTCTATTTCTTCATTTACAGAAGCAAATCAGGCATATGGGGATGGCGAAGTGACAAGACGGAGTCGGTGAATGGGTATGAATGTAAGGTATGTCGAGGTTTTGTCTTTGGATGTTGTTTCTATGGGGCGGGTGGTGTGGGGTTGCTCTGGTGTGGTTTCTCCTTCTTTCATATCAAAACTTATTGTCCTTATCTCTCTTCATTCTTTTTTGTGTTTGTTACTCCTGTCATGTGACACCTCTAATCTTCGATACTTATACGACTTGATTGTGTTACAAGTTCCATAAAACTCTTACTAAAACATGTTTCTGTCGCTAATTAATTGTATGGACTCCCTTACTGATTGATGGAAGTCAAGCGACTTTTCTGTTTGGTCATATATCATGTCAATGAACTTGGGTTACTCTGTGTCTCTTAATTTTCTGTTGACTTTTTATTTTTCATGTGGGATTGGTCATGCCAAATCTTATGTTTGAGTCATTTACATTTGTCTTTTGTTCTGAACTATTGCAAATTCTATTTAATTTCCTAAAAATGTGAATGGAGTAAGTTCTTACCAATCTTATGTATGTGATTTTGGCACATTGTTCATTACATTTTCATATAAGCGACAGGAACAAACATTTCTTTTTCTTAATGATAGTAATTATTAGAATAAATTATATTCATGGAGTATCATCTATTGCCACTTGATTGTGGGCTGTGTATGTGCTTATCTGTATCAATTTTCTTTTCGAGGAAAAAAATCAGGAACGTAGTGGATTCAAAGTCATGATCTTATAGATGCATGTCAAGTGAAACAGCACAACCTTTAGGCTACCCAGACCACTAAAGAATGAGACCAGTTGTGTGTAAGTTCACTCATTTTTGATTTGTGACAGGTTTTCACGGCGAACAATGTGGAGTTGGTCACAAAGACTCGAACCGAGCATCTAGCAGCAAAAGACAAGGTGAAGGCCAAGAAGTCGAGTAGCAAGACGCCGTTAGAGTCTTTCCTCGGCGCCACAGAGGAAACCATGACCACCACCACCAGCAGCAACAGCCTTGACGCAGTAAGTCTTCTTCTTCTTTGCTTTCTCTTACTAGATCCCAGGGGTAGCCGACTGCTGGTTCTTCAACCTTCAACCTGCAACTGAATTTGACAAATGTGGCCATTTTTCTAACTTTGTAGGGTCTCTTCCCTTCAAGTAGTCACATTCTGATTTTTAAGGTTCTCTATATGTTTTTATACTGACTAGAGTATTTTCCATTTTGGCAGGAATTAATTTTGAATTTAGCAGGGATGGGGGCCAAAGCCTACTCTTATCAGTTTTAGAACTACCAAGACACCTTTAATGCAGTAAATGATGCTTATGTCGTTTAATTTTTATTTTCTGTTCTTTTTTAAAATAAAACAATTGGTGACAAAAATGAAATAAAATTCCTCTTTAATTGACAAAAGTACAATAAATATCCATTTGTAATGATCCCTGTGGAGAAATTTGGTTTAAGTTCAGTTGACTTTCTTTGCTAGGATTGGTGTGTCCATAGTTGTAGACTCTCTTCACTAGAATTGAATGTATTCCTCCTTCAGATGTCCACGTCGATATCGTACAACCCTGGTAACATCAGCCCAGAGGAGTACTTCAGCCACGTGATTGACCTTGGCGACAAGGACATAGGCCGGCCCATCGAGCAGAGCAGTAAGGTGCAGAAGTTCAAGGCCAGCCTGTGGCTGTGCGAAGGCTACCCACTGTCCCTCCAGGAGCAGGTCATTCCGATCATTGACCTCATGGCTCAGAGCAACGCGCACTTCGCCAAGCTCAGGGACTTCATCACCCTCCAGCTGCCCGCCGGATTCCCCATCAAAATTGGTGAGTGCGCAGAGAGTTGCGAACCCCTTCCACATGCCCATTTATACACGAAAGCCACATTAGGGATTCAAACCGGATTCTCCATCAAAATTGGGTAGTGAACAGAGAGTTATGAACTTCTTCCACATGCCCATGTAGACACAAAGCCACATTAGGGATTCAAATTTGTTTCCCATCAAAACCGGTGAGTGCTCAGAGAGTTATGAACACCTTCTGCATGCCCATATGTACCTGAAGCCCCTTTAAGGATTCAAACCACAGTCATCCACATTGTATCCCAGTATGAACCCAACTGATCTAAAGATGTAGTAGCCTCCTCACTTTTTTTTAGAAGTGCATGTGCAATTGAATAGTTATCTTCAGTTGCATTATCATATGATCGTATGCAGTTGCGAGCCCTGCAAAACTTCCCAATGCTATCTTGAGTTGTCAAGAACACATCTGATAAACGGCCGGAAATGTGTCTTTTATTTTGTCTTTTGAGATGAGCACCAAGTTTTTTTTTAGTCTGGCGTGTTGTAGTTTGCTCCGTCTTTCCCATGAAACGCCTATTGTTCTTATCTCTCCTTTTTTTAAATGTTTGTTGCTCTTTCGTAACACTTTTAATCTTCCGAAACTCTTACTAGCATAAGAAAAAAAATTACAAACAAACATAAATGTTTACTCTTGCAGAGATCCCATTGTTCCATGTGCTGAACGCACGCATCACTTTCGGCAATATCCAGGCGAGTGAGCAGGAGGCCCGTTACGTGACCACGGTGAAAACGCCTGAACAGATCACTTGTAGCATAGAGGAGGAGTGCTTCAATGCTCCAGCCAGCTACGGGAGACTGGGTGAGTTCTAGTCGATCTATCTTACAGAGCATGGACATTGAAAGGTCACCATGGCTTGTGACACCCCATATATTTAATAATTTTTGTGTTTTTATCATCATTTGTTGTTGAATAACATTGCATCATCATAATTATCATCGAATTTGTCAACGTTTAACATAAAAATCATAGATTTGATAGAATTAATTTTTGGATTAAAATTTTCAGTGTCTTTATCTAACTCCATGCTGAATAGTATTACAGATCACAGGCATTCAGATACCTCAGAGGAGACTGACAAAAAAAACTGGAAAGAAGTAGTCCTTTGTTTTGCCTGTTACTGTTTGCAAAAATATCACCACTTTTCCTCATTTTCAAATTGTGCTATCCTTTTGACTAAGCAATCACAACAGTCTTTAAGGAGGAACTAAATTGTAACTAGAAAAAGTAACAATGTAAAGTCTACCATCTGCACAGTGGCGGCCGACAGTGGCACTGTTTGTAAACTGTTCTGTATTTGTGTAATAGTGTGTATTTATGTATGTATTTATGCATGTATGTATTTATGTATGTACGTATCTATAATCATGTATTTATGTATGTATGTTTGCCATTGTAAAACAAAGTGCCCTTCTGGGACAAATAAAAGTGTAATTTATTTATTATTATTATTATTATTATTATCTATGAAACTAACCTTATCATAACCCTGTGTTGACTATAGCTTATCCATCACGTGTACCATGCTGTACTAGTCAGATAAAGTCAATGTGATAGGATTGGGTAAGGGGGAAAAGAAAAAATAACTGAGTAATCACATTTAGCCTGTCACTTATTCAGGTGGAGATGGACATCACGAACGTCTGAGAGATGAAGATGATGAACTTCTACAGTTTGCCATACAGCAAAGTCTGGTGGAACAAGGGACGGAGAATGAGCAGGTAAGGCCCACGTGGTTTAATAAGAATGATAATAATAATAATAATAATAATAATAGTAATGGGGATTGACATGTTTTTAGCACCTAATTCTGAGAAGGCTCAAAAAGCTGTTCAATGCAGAATCATCACTCAATTTAGCTGACGAATCGAAGGACAGAAAATGCACAAGGTGATACCATTTAACAACAGCAACAACAAACATACACACACATACTCAGTGGGTGGTTGGCAGGTGCTCTGGTGTGGTTTGCTCCTTCTTTCCTATCAAACATCTATCTTCTTTATCTCCCCTCCTTTTTTTTTGTGTTTGTTACTCTCTTGTAACACCTCTAATCTTCGGCACTTATATAACCTTATTGTGTTGCAAGTGCCGTAAAACTCTTACTAAACTAAACACATACTCATACACACATACATACACACGTGCACACCTACACACACACACACACACACACACACACACACACACACACACACACACACACACACACACACACACACACACACTCACACACACACACCCTCACACACACACACACACACACTTTCATTCTCTGTCTATAGCTGGGTACCCATTCAAATCTGGGTGAAGTGAGGTAAATTCGTGTAAAGTGCCTTTCCCGAGGACACAACTTTGGGCCTTTGATGGGGTTTGAATCAACAATGTTTCAGTTGGGAGCCCAACAGCCTAACCACTAGACCATCAATGCACTCATCAGATGATGTTCGTTTGATCAAGGGACACTCCCACACCCCCTACCCCGAAAAAAAAAATCGCCTGGGGTAAGCTTTAAAAAAAATTTTAGTCTCCCTTCTCAGTCCTCCCTAGCCAGAGGCATACAGCATGGCAGCCTGTTAAGTACTCAACCTTCATATTTCATATTCCAGTCCTTTAATAAAAAACATTTCAGGTCACCTTCTACGAGGCTCTGAACAAAGGCAAAGACGGGGGACCCATGGAAGATGAGGACAAAATGTTGCAAAGGTATGCGCTTCCCTCCCCAGATATTTAACACATAATACCCTAAGGGTCAGGACGGGAAGTCCATTGTTAGATCCTAAGCTAGGGGAAGGAACCCACCTCCCGTGAATACAAGCGTTTGAAAAACGCATTTTAAAAATGCTTAATTATAACAAATTCCACAAATCCTGAAAAATAAAAGTTAAAACGAATAATGAATGTAGTTTTAGAAAAATATAACTTTATGTATGGGCAAGCTGTTGGAAATGTTCTAACTTTAGTTCAATCGGGGTGTCCGACCCATCACTCTCACTCTCAGCCTCGGGGTCGGACCCTAGATCTAAATTCTAGATTTTCTACGCCTGATCAATCTGAATCGCCCCAAACTCTTGCTACATTTTCATCAAAACCCGAGTCATCTGATATGCCATATGCATGTTTTTGCTCAAATCCATCGTTATTTCCTTTTTCGAATTCAATTGTGTTGCTTTTCAACAAGTCGAGACACCTACGAAGTGTCGGTAACGCGATCGAACTTCTATCGGCTGTAATACTAAAACTACTGGCCAGAAAAATTTTGTTTCGGTATCATACGAAAGAAGAAACTTTTTGCAATAACTATGCCAATCAAAATCTCGGCCCCAGAGTCTTGTCAAGGCGAGACTTTGTTTCTAAAGACGCTTGGTTGGCGCGGGCGGATCCGGGCGAGTCAGGGTGGAGCGTGTAAGGGGATTCCTGGGCGAGTTTGGGTGTAATGTGGTAAATAATGAAAGAAAAACTGGCCATTTTTCTAACAATTCGTGTTTATTCATATTTGGTTTGATGGAAGTTTTCTCACCCCTCTAGATTAGCATCTGGTGTAGCATTTCAGCGCTTCCCTGTCGCACGCAGGTGACGTGAGTTTGATTCTCAAGTTAGGAGAAGTTCTTATCGAGTATATTGGTCTTTTTACTTGGATGTTGTAACTCTCTCAGCCCAGGTTGGCCGTTACAGGCTGTCAGGGTCGGAAGCCAGCCTCCTAAATGATCTAAATTATGTTAAGGTCTTAAAAAACATACATTTTAAATTTAAAAAATTAAACTTTGGCATTTGATATAGGCTTCCTGGCCTACCTTTAACCTACTTTTGCAGTAGAGTGGTAGCGTCTGTTCCTCCTACTTCTTCTCAGTGTTGGTTTAATCCTGATTTATTTCACATAAATTGTGGCTTTGGTCACTCTGTTTACCGTAAACTACAATGTTTACCGTAAACTACAACTCAAATTTGGAACATTTCCCTTCCCCTTCTTTCAATGCTGCTGATGCCAGCTTTCTGTGGTGCTCCGTCTTTTAAAAAACGATGCTACTAAAGTTTTCCTTGTAAACCATGGACACTGTTGTGCCAGTTCACCATTAGCTACTGTTTTAGTTGGATGCTGCTCCGTCATTCAAAGAAGAAAAGCTAATTTTGACCTTGTAAAATATGGACACTGTCTTGCGAATTCACAGTTACCTTCGACTCTAACTAAGGAACAGTGGAGGGTGCCACTGGTAGGTCCTAATTCTTTACTTCCCCTTTGTTGTTTCTGTCTGTCTGTCTTACTTTTTCCCAGCACTAAATAACCATTATTGTGTGATGTGCTTCTCTTTACTCAAACAAACAAACAAAAGAACATTCTTGATTGTCTCCTTCAGAGCCATCGCTGCCAGCTTCCAGTCCGGTGGTATGGATGGCTCAGAAATCACCGCCAATCCTGGCTTCGAGAAAAATCACAGGCCCCTACCGCCGCAGCCCCGCCCTCCTCAAGGCCTTGCTTCGGAAGAGGAGGATGACCAGCTGAGGATGATCCTTGAGTTGTCCAAGAAGGAGCAGGAGGAAGAAGAGAGGAGGAGGAAAGAAGAAGAAGAGGAGCTTCAGAAAATTCTAGAGCTGTCTCTCATGGAGAAGTGATCCCATTCAGTCATCTGTCATTGGTGTTGTGCGTGAAGTGGCCATGCATGAGATTGTCGATGAAAAAAAAAAATTGCAAGATTGTCTCGTTCTAGAAATTTTTTTTTTTCCTTGAGAGCCTAATTGTTTTAATTGTGCAGATGTTGAGAATGAATATAATGATACAAGTCTGCTCCTAGATACATCATGAGAAATTTTATCTGTATCTCATCTCCTTGGTAGGAAGTCAAGTTAGTTTATTCTTCAAAATTATTTAGTAGTTTCGAACTATAGTTAACCCCTTGCCTGCTCTGTGGGCTTACCTGGTACGCCCTAATAATTCACTCCCGTGTGCGCTGCAGGCGTACCTGAAAAAACCCTGTTTTGTTTCGTGCATATCTTCACTTCTACATAGTTTTGAATAACACGAGTTACATCCCTGTATTCTCTGTCCACTTACCGATGTGATCATGCCTGTTTTTAGGCTATTAGTCCCGGGATTTGAATGTAGCTAAAACAAAGAGACACGGTGTGTAGTGTGTTGTGCGCGAATGACCAAGTCAGTCTGCCTCTCCTAGGTTTTTGCATGCAGTCTACATTCGCCACGATGGCTTCGCAAATGTTGACTAGGCCAATGGATTAGGTTATTGCAGAAATTTATCAAACAAAGATTTCAATATATATTCCTCTGAAAAAGGTTTTTGTCTTAGATGTAATCTCCGAGATGACGAGGAGGCGAAATTTTTTAAAATCCCACTTTCACGTGCCAAATTGTTCTACAGAATACTTATACCTAAAAATGAGTCACACCAATGGATTGTGTGTTCATTTCTCTTTTATTTGACATAGACTTTGCTATATCTAGTGCTTATAGTAAGCGAGCTATAGCCATTCAAAAAGCAGATCGTGTCCTACACAGCCACTGTGGAAATTTCCTTAGCACATGCCGTGGACTTATGATTAGCAGTCAAGGGGTTAAAAGTATTAAGTTTAGTTTCTCTTTTATTCTGAGGACAGAAGCATTGACAACAAAGACAGTTTGAACTTTCAAGGGGTGATATGGCTCTATGAGTGTGCATCATGTATAAATGCGTGTTTTTCCTAGAAGTACAAGCAAAAGAATTTTGATGAAAGAGGCCTCGAATTTCCAGTGAGTAAAATTTTAGTGAAGTGATGTAGAAAGGTTTTGTTTTTTTCTGCCTCCTTTAGAATAAGCTTTCTCACACTTTGCCAGCTTGCGATCAACATCATCATTATTTTCATTGCTTGAATGTAGATAAGAATGAAAAATGAAAATGATTTGCTCAGAGTCTGGGTGGAGAGTTTACTGACTGGCTTGCCTGTCATCCTAGAAAATCAAAGGAGATGCTTTCTAGTCCTCGTTCGAAAAGCCACTGCTTGTGTATGTCAAGTATATATATCTATATATATATAGATTGATGTATTGTGCAATGCAAGTTGGTTCTTATTTGTTCACAATTTTCTGTTTCCGAGCTGAAGAATCTACTATACTGATTGTAGCAAAAGTCTTTGCTGTTTATTTTCTCTACTTTTTTCTTAATTTGACAAAGTCGTAGCGAAGGTTGTCTTTGCTAATTATTTTCCCCCCAACTTTTTCTTACTCAGACAAAGTTGTTTTTGTTTTCCCTCTGTTAGCAGTCTTCATAGCCAGAAATGTGATGGAAATATGTGAATACTTATTGTGCTTGCTTGTGTCCAGCCAAAGCTCAATTTGTCTTATGTGGTGACCAAAATCTTTGTACATTATAACACTGTTTTGGGATTACTTTTATGTTCTTGCCTGTGTTTATGTAGGCACATTTGTATGTGAATGGAAACGCTTCAGTGTGTGTGTGTGAGTGTTTGTGCACGTTTCTTTGTCTCAAACGTGTTGCCAATTTCTTAATTAATTTCAATAATGTGATATGATATGAGTTCTTTATATCTATTTTAATTAGTCTTAATCTGAGAGGTGGAGGTTACCCAGATCAGCTTTCTGAAACTCTCTGAATCGGATCCTTTTTTTCAGGTTTCATCCTCCTATGAATATGTCACTGCAATGGTTCAGTTTGTCTGAGGAGAAGCTGGAAATATCTCAAGAATTTTATTTTCTTCCAAGGGAAGGGTTGAAATAAGAACTTTTTTTTTCTTGCAGATTTACTTTCTCTATGAAAAGGCTTCTGTCTACCTTTATGGTTTGTGAGAGTGCTTTTCAGCTTTTCTGTATCCGAGATACACTGTAAATGTACAGACGCAGGTATGTAGATTGGGAGGCTTCTGCTGTTCTTGCTTTCTTTAATTAAATTTCAGCCTTTTTAAAAACTTATTTTTTTATTTTTTTATTTATTTATTTGTTTATTATTTATTTATTTATTTATTTGTTTATTATTTATTTATTTATTTAAGTTTTTGTTGGTTTTGTGGGTTGTTTTTGAAATTGGGGGTGGGTGGGGCGAGGAGGGGGGGGGCTCAGTTGGTATCATGCTGACTACAATACGGTTGACTCTGGTTTGAATCCCTTTCAGGATGTTTGAGAACTTGAAGTGTTTGGGAGTGTCCTTAGTTCTCCACCCTCATTGCTCAGTCCTGTCGGAGATGGACTTCACTTTCGAAAGTACCAACTCATAAATAACTTGCATTGTTGAAACGGCCTTGAGCCCATCAACGATACAACAGTTATTTCGTGCGAAATTTGCGGGATTCATCAAGAGGACTGTGAGCCTTTCAGTTCTCAAGGGGTTTGTCCTGAACAATCTTCAATGAAGGTGCAATATTTTCAATCTCGTTCAAGGTGTAGAAACACCTACCCTACTTTTTAAAAAAGATTTTTTTTTGTTATGCTCAAAGAAAGTTTTCCGTCATATTTAGAGTAGGTAAATATCCAGAAGGCATTCAGTCTTGATCATTGCCAACGTTGTCCAACAGTAGTGATGATGAGAATTTTCACAGGAAAGCGAGAGTGCTATCCTTATTAGTATTAGATCCAGATGTTATTTGTAAATGTGACCATAACAGATTTAGACAAGTTTCTATAACCAGACATCTGTAAATTCCCTTTGTCTCTTAGGTCGAGTTTGAATGCGTAGAAAAAAATACTGATATACTTACTATTTGATGAACGACTTTAGTCTTGATCGCTCAGTGATCTATTTTTGCTTAGATCTATGCTCATAGCATCGGTAGGGTTGTAGGTGAGGCAGCACTGGTTCTCTGTGCGCCTGAATGAAATTTGTTGCCTGACTTGACTCATAATTGGGCTATTCCGCAGAAACTGACGGGACATTTGGACTTTACTTTCATCCAACGTAACACTAATTCAATATCAATCAATTTATTTTAACTTTAAATTAACAGAACTTTTTAAAGACATATTCAGAATGGTATTAAATGCAGTCATTTGTAAAAAAATTAAAGTAGGTTGTGCAAATTCTGTGACATGTTAAGTTTTGGTAACTGACGGGACAGAAAAAACACCTCGTTTGTCCCGTCAGTTACTGAAACGAAAGTATAGTCCAAATGTACTGCTTGTTACCGTGGAACAGCATTATTTTGAATTCTGCTGTGTTTGAAATCACTAGTTCACAGTTTTGCTTTGTAGTGTGGTGAAATAATTTCACTGTATTGTGTAACACTTAATTAAGTATATAATGAATGGGCTTTTGCTTTGTAGGTAGTAGTTTAGAAAAGTCTAGTGCAGCTAAAGAATTTGTCCTCACAATAGATCAAATACTCACCTTGTTTTGGGCATGCTTCCATTTTTTGGGGGGGGGGGTTTTCTGTCCAATCCTTGACACAAATCAGATGCCCTTGCACTCTGTTGTTGTCCTTTATGAGGGTTTTGCCTCTATATGGGTCATGTCGGGGCTGCACTTTTCCCTCTCTGGGTTCTGTCGGTGAGACTTACCCTAACCATATCTTTTTGTTCTTGTTTAGGCCTTAGATTTTTTTGTTCGTTGTTCAACGGCTCATTCCAGACACACATAGAGATTTAAACATCACCTAGATATGGATGGCTGGTGTGTCTATAAATAAATCAATGGAATAGTTTAGGCACACCATTTGCTCAGTGGATATCATCATGTTGGGGTATGATGCAGATGATCTTGGTTTGGACCCCTAATAGAGCATTCTTGAGCTTTGGTCGTTTAGGGAGTTTTCCAGGCTTTCGGCCTACTATTTTTTTCCTCTTCACTGATTTTCTTCAGAAGATGTGTCCAAAACATATCCAGTGTGTCTGAGCTTTGGAGTTTGTGAATAGCTTTGACTAACAGTAACAGTTGACTTCTGTTGGTTTATGTGTAGACAGTTTTGTACAGCTCGATGGTTTAATTTATTCAGGTGTTTATAGTGCTTATGTTGAGAAGCACACTCACTGATATGAACTGGAGGCTTTTTTTGCGGTCTCCACTGAATGTGGTGTTGATAATATTAATAGTGCAAACCTTTGCTGTGTTATTGCTTTGTTTATAATATCAATATATATGTAAAGAGTTCCACTATGTGGCGATTTGACAACTGTGTCAGCTGTGTTACGAATTGTTTTTTATGATGATGAAATCACCATGGATGTGCTTGTCATTGAATTCTGTCATTGATTGTGCGTAGCTTATGTTTCGCTGTTTTGAAGAGTAGTGGTGTCACAGTTTTGTTTCGTTAAAATTCTTTCGCCTTTTCTCTTTAAAAAAAATTTGCTTTGAATATATTTCATGTTACTGTCTCTATTAACTCTTATGCTGGGGCCGGGACCCTATTTTGGTACAAAATCGATTTTATGTTACTAAACTGGTCATTAGATATAAAAAAGTTAACCTTTTTCGATAGTTCTTGATCTGATGAATTATCCCGTGGTAAAAGCAAGCTGTTTTCGGCAACTGCCGAAAAATAATTTGATATCGAAGTCGTCGTAAAGGAATGTTCCCCAGCCACTGTCAGTGGCTCAGCGGCTCAGCGTTTCCGGCCGCGAGCCGCTGGGAGCGGCTTGCCGGAGATAGAGAGTTAATTGTATCATACTTTATGTACAAAAATGCATTTTTATTGTCTCACTTTGTTACTTATTGAAAATAATTTGTTTTCTTCTTGTTTTTCTCTTGCATTCTTTTTATTGGATTCAGTGTTGATTTATTCTTTTACTAGTTGTGTCATGATGTGTGGAAGTTTCCTTGGTTAAACAGAATTTGAGCTCTGTCCATCCTCTGTTGAATCTGTGAAATGGAGCTTGTGGTGCAGTGGTTAATCAGCGTCTGTTGTGTAGTGGTTAGGCACTTAGCTGTCGCATGCAGGAGACCCAAGTTTGATTTGTGAGTGGGAAGAAATTTTTATCAAGTATCTTGGTCTTTCTTCTGGGATGTTGTATCTCTCACAACCTAGGTTGGTCCTGACAGGCAGGGTTGGAAGCCCGCCACCTAAGTAATATAAATTATGTTGATCAGGGCGTAATAACACCTACATATTAGGTGCATTTGTTAGGCTCTATATCTTTGCATGCTGAAGACACAAGTATTTTATTAAGCTTGCCAATGGAGCATAAAATGTTTACGGTCAGTCACTCTCTTAAGTTGGTTCACTTCACTGGTGCTGGTTCTTCAAGTATAAAAGCCCCTATGGGCCTAGATTGATCATTATACTTCGTATTTGATTTAAAAGTCCCTATCTTGCCTTGCCTCAACTTGATAGTCATATCATCACTGCAGGATTTGAAACAACTTAATCCAAAAATGTATTGTTTTTTTCCCTCTGAATTCTGACTGACATTACGCAACATATCGCATAAATAGCTTTGAGCCAGATTAACCTATCCAAATATTTGTTTCAATGTGGGATTTTAAACAGTTAAAATGTATATGATAGCCTTTCTCTTTACATTTTCACTCTCCTGTAGAATTTACTGAAATCAAGTTAATCCTTTAGAATCCTGCAGCAACGACATCATAAATGGATAGCTTTTCATGAACTTGTGAAGTTCTGTGCCACAACACCTATCTGCATTACTTAAGAATTGTTTTCATTCTTTTTGTTCAAACTGAATTGTGTCTTTCCGTTGATGAAAGCATTATTGAGACGAATACATTAATTTGCGCTGTGTTGAGTATTCTCCGACTGTGTTATTAATTGTTTTGTGTGTAGTGGGTGGCATAATATTGGTGTTGTACATCAAAACGTTGGTTCTCTGTTCCTGCTGTTTGATTTGTTGCTGAGTCGTTCCTCATGTCTTTTGATTTCTAAGCTTTGTGGGGGGGGTTTTTTTGTGTGTTGTGGATTGTTTTCTGAGTCTGAGTGTATTGTTATGACGATTAACCCATCATTCCTATGTTTTGCCGATGTTTCAATCTTCATACCTTTGACTGCCTTAATAGCACAATTGAAGCACACTAACTTGTTTTGTTTTTGTCGCGCCATCTGTTGGGGCTTTTTGCTGTTTGTTTGTTATTGGGTTGTTTTTTTTTTTAAGGGGGGTCTCTTTCAATATGTGCATGTATATCTCTCTCCCTGCAATGCTGCGTCCTTCCTTGTGTTGGCTACATATAGAAGCTTGCTGGTTGTTTGTTTGTGTGTGTGTGTGTTTGTGTGTGTATGTGTGTGTGTTTGTGTGTGTGTGTGTGTGTGTTTGTGTTTCCATGTACATTTGCATTTTGTAATCGTGTAAATTCAGGAGTGTCTGGGGACGTATCCTAGCTTGCTTCACTCTTTGTGTATTGATGTAATGTCAGTCAAAATTGCTTTGTAATCACTTAAAAGGTGTTCTTTATACTTTTGTTTGTCTTTGTGTGTGTGTGTGTGTGTGTGTGTGTGTGTGTGTGTGTGTGTTTGTGTGTGTTTGTGTGTGTGTGTGTACAGTTGGACGTGCTCTCACAAATTGTATATTTACAGAGTTAAGAAAGTTGTTCATTTCATTATAATCAACACTGCCCACATGCATGATAAAACTGCCATTGGTCCACACTGATTTATTTAGTCACAGACTGGATAGAAAGGTGAAGAGATGAGATACTTTTCTTTTTTCTGTTTGATGGCCCTGGTAGCTTTCAGTATAGCCACTGTGTGGCATGGGTTTTCTTTTGTTTCGGTTCTTTTGTTTGTCTTGCGTTGTTGATACAGTCAGGCACGGTTGACTCAAACACGTGGGGGATTTACAGACGTTTGTTAACACCTTCATAATTGGCTCAACCAATGTCGGAACATGAAAAAGAGACATCACTCGAGGAATGGCACGTTGTACGAGCTATCGGCGATTTCAAGTTTTCCGTGTTCGGGGTAACTGTGCATGACTGTATGGTATTATGTTCCATTCCTGTTACCAATTTCATTCAGTGTCCCACTTGCTCTCGGGTTTAAGCAGTGTCTCCAGCGTTAACTTCAGATTCTCCCAACGTAGCACCACCACCACCCCACCCACAGTGGAAATATCATACCCTCCATAGTAAAATTGTTTGCCATCCAACGTAATGTCACAGGCCGTCCAGACTAACACCACTTATCCTTCATAGTAACCATAGCGACACTCCTTGAACATTTTGCCATCACAAGGTCAATATTGTAAAATCTCTTGCCATCACAAGCATTTTGGGGGAAATCCAAAGGAACTGGGTGATTTGTGACAGGAGTGGATGTTCGCCCGGCATTTTTGCTGAACAGCGAGATGTGACGGCAAAGTGTTAATCTGGCCTTCACAGACTGATACGATCACACACAGACAGACGTCTGTTACCATCCTCAGATAGATGGATTTTCCTTCACAAACTGATGCCATTACCTATTACACAGAGTGATATAACGTACCATCACCGACACGTTTTTTACCATCTACAAATAGGATTTTTCATCACAAACTGTTACTGATACATGTTCCATTATTTACTACTCAGACTAATAATAGTACTAATGATACCATCACAGACAGTTTATTGTCACAGGTTGATACTGATACCATTATCTGCTACTGATGCCATTATCTATTAGTAGTACATGTATTACACAGATTATTAAATACATGGACCATCACAGACAAACGTCTTTTAATCCACCGATCAGGTTTGTCTTTGTCAGTACAGACTGACAGAATTAACCATTTATTTCAAGTGTCAGTCATATCAGAAATTGACAATGCAAATGGCCCAGTCCTTTAAAAACTTGTAATGCAATACATAATTACACATGTATGTAGACATATTGAAAATTACAGAAAGGCGATACCGTACCATTATATTACATAATGACAAACTGATATTATTGAACATTCTTTTATTGGTGCCATCAATTATCGCGAAGTGATAGAATTTGCCATCCATAGCTGTATTGATGTAAGTAAAACTACAGTAATTCTGAGCTAACGTTTACAGCGAGCAATGGTTTGTAATACTTCAAGATGTAATTGTAAGGGGCACCAGCAAAACTGAGAATTAGACAGAGCAAAATGTGCGGTCTCAGACTGAGAGAATTAGACGGAGAATTTGTCGTCACAGACTGAGAGAATTAGACGGAGAATTTGTTGTCACAGACAGAGAGAATTAGATGGAGAATTTGTCGTCTCAGACAGAGAGAATTAGATGGAGAATTTGCCGTCACAGACTGAGAGAATTAGACAGAGAATTTGCGTCTCAGAATGAGCGTGAGAAAATTAGATGGAGAATTTGACTTCTCGGACTGAGAGAATTGGATGGACAATTTGTCGTCAGAGTCTCAGACTGATGGAAAAAGACGGGCAATTTGACTTCACAGACTAATAGAATTAGACAAAATTTGTGAGGTGTTTTTTTTTTCCTAGCACTAGGGGACGTTTTCAATGTGCGTCTCTTTACTTCAATATGAACGGAAACACTTCCCCTATCCTTGCCCCACCTCCCTTAATTAAAAAAAAAATTAGTGACATACTTTCCGTTAGTTCAGCTTGTGTCGTGCTAACTAGTACCCTGGGAAAAAGTAAGTCCCCCCCCCCCCCTTTCAACCTCCCATTCTTAAAATAAATTAAAGTCTTTTGCACATGACATCACGGCTACCAAATGGGTGGTTGGCGGATGCTCGGGTGTGGTCTGCTCTTTCTTTCCTATCAAACATCTGTATTCCTTTAAATCTCTCCAGCTTTTTTGTCTTTGTCTTTGTTGCTTTCTTGTAACACCTTTAGTAATATTCGGCACTTTTATGACCTAACTGTGCTGTAAGTGCCGTAAAGCGCTTACTGAAGCACAGATAAACCGCTACTACCAACATATGGCTCCACAGACAGAGAGTGGAGAACCCCCCTCCACCACCCCCCTCCCCGGGAATGTGCATTCTAGTTCTAGCTATACAGCAAGTGAGTTTCTGAGTAGAGGGCTAAAGTTGACTTTGGCCACACTCTGATTCTGACCTATCCACTCCCTGACAAAGCCCTCTGGAACTTGAGTTTCTTTAGAATTCTCATTACCCCCTCCCCAGCCCTCTGGAACTTGAGTTTCTTGAGTTTCTTTAGAGTTCTCATGAGACCCCCCCACAGCCCTCTTTTTCCTTTTTTTCTCCCCAGCTCAGTGGTGTACATGTGTAATTCATGTTGTTAGGCTGTTTAGTTGGCAATTGTTTGCAGAAGAGTTCGATTCCCACATTACCCAACCAAGGACAAATCTTTTTTTCTTTTTTGGAACTTGAGTTTCTTATGAGTTCTTACGACACTTCCTCCCCACCTGCCCCTGCTACCTCCAAACCCGGCCTTTCCCAGCTCAGTGGTGTGATTAATGCCACGTTCTTTGCAACAGCTTGCAGAAGACTGGAGTTCGATCCCCGCTTGAAAAGTTTTATCTGGTATCCCAGTCTGGCTGGTGGAATGTAAAATGTTGTATCAGTCCAACTGAGCTCTGGTTGGCACAGACAAGCAGGGACAATGCATCCGGCCCCCAGAATGAACAGCGCGGATGTTTAAGAAATATTGGGAGGTTTGACTTTTTACATATTGTAACTCGATCAGTTTGAAAGAGGTGTTCTACTTGTACATTTTGTACCATAACCCTGTTCCTCTTTTTTTTTTTCGTCTTATTTTGCTGTGTCCTATCAATCAGTGTGCTGTGCTTTTGAGCTTTAAGGCAACCCCCCCCCCAACCTCCCTCTCCCCCCGTCCTTTAATAAAATCAATAATGTAAATAACTGAAAAATTATTTTTTTGACATTTTTTTAAGAAGTACACATTCATACATACAACATACAATTACATAATGTATGACTTACTAATTTATTGAGAACATGGTGAGTGTGTCCTTGTTCAGTGTCGGTTTTTTTTGTTTTTTGTTTATTTTGCCAACCCATGGGATGATGATGATATTGTTGATGCTACACACTCACGCTTTCATGGGCATTTTGTTGGATGCGTCCCTTTTAGGCCAGTTTACGGAATGCCCGATCCCTGTTAAACCAGTTTACGTAATATTCTTTTGGACCAGTTGATCAAGTAAATTATTTTGCCAGGTAGTACATGTAATTGTATAGTATGATTATTATAGGCGGCATCGAGTACAAGCTGGTTTTACCGGTCCAAAAGGAACTTTGCAGTTACTGATCCAGTTATTGTAGTTGTAGTTATTTGTAAGGAACTTTGTAGTTATTTGTCCAAAAGGAACTTTGTAGTTACTGATCCAGTTATTGTAGTTATTTGTCCAAAAGGAACTTTGTAGTTATTTGTCCAAAAGGAACTTTGTACTGGTCCAAAATAAACTTTGCAGTCTCTCGTCCAAAAGGAATTCTCCCATTTTGTCCGTGTAACACAGTTGGATTTCGCTGTTTGTCGTCTCAGTCGCGCATTTGCCATGCTTCCTATTGTGTGTCATTTTATGTTTGTTTGTTTGTTTGTTTGTTTATTGCTTTGTTCTACTAACTTAATTTTTTTCAGACAATGGGGCAAATGATTTTGTTGTGTTTTCGTTTTGATAATGATGAATAGACCTCGTTATAAAAAATGTGTTGCCTTCCTGGTCTTGGTGTTGATAGTGTGTATTTGTTGTCTTTCTTCCTGTTGCTGACTGGTAGTTGGAAAGCGGTACTGGCAGGTCCTTTGTCTTTACTTTCCCTTTGTTTTTTCTATCTGTTTGTCCTACCTTTTCCCAGCGCTAGGCTAGATGACCATTATTGAGTCTATATATCTATTATCTATTTGTGGTGGCCGAATTTTGCTATTCAAAAGGCTTTTTAATGGCTGCATCAATCGACATGCGGTTTTCGCCAAAAGATTCTTTAAAATGTTCTCCAGAGCATGACGCCCTTGGTTGTTTTTTTTCAGTTTTGAGACAGTTTTGCTTCAAAAAGCTAAATTTCTTTATTTCGCCGATCGCTTTTGTAGGCCGACGCTTCAGTCTCTGTAATTTTAGAAAATCCGGAAGTGATTTTTCGCAAGGCGCATTTTTATTTTGAGAGTATAGATCTAGACCTTATACTGTAATTTTTTGCATCTCTCAAGATTTATTGCCTCATTCCAGTAGAGTGTAAACATAGTAAGCCAATGACTTTTAGTTGATATTAAAGCACCGATCATTCCTTTCATCGAAAGGGGGTCCAGCTAGTATTATATATGCTTCTTTTTTCTCAAATAAAAATGGTGGGTGGTTGGAGGGTGCTCTGGTGTGGTTTGCTGGATCCTTTCCTATAAAACATCTGTCGTCTTTATCTCCCCTCCTTCTTTTTTGTGTTTGTTACTCCCTTGTATCACCTATAGTCTTCGGCACTTATATGGCCTTATTGTGCTGCAAGTCCCGTACAGCTCTTGCCTCAGGAGAAAATTCGTGTTGAAGCTCTCCATTAGTGGTTAGCGGCTGTTCTGGTGTGGTTTATTTGTTCTTTCCTAACAACCATCCATTATCCTTATCTCCCCTCCTTATTTGTGTTTGCTACTCTCTTGTAACACCTCTAACTCTAATCTTCGGCATTTATATGACCTAATTGTGTTGCAAGTGCCATAAAACCTTAAAGCTCCCTTGATAGACCTAGTTGGAGAGCAGCAGTCACACTGGACAGAAATTCATACACATGTGACGATAATTTTAATAATTATTAGATTTATGCTGGTCACCCTACCACAATATGCCGAAGGCCCAGGAAGTTGTCTCACTAACAAGGCAATCCCCAATGTTTAGATCGGATGCGGGAACAACTTTTACTATATTAGAAATGCTGACGCCAAGAGAGAAGCCGCAAGCTCAAAATGTGGCAACCTCTTTTCGGCATTTATTTTCTAAAAATTACCCACCTGAATGCGCTTTGATCTACGCATTGCAGGAGTCAGATCTTTTATAA
>NW_004797329.1:1949038-1953007 GCF_000002075.1 Aplysia californica | reverse complement strand
GGCAAGCTCGACATACAATGTTCCGTCGTATACATTAATCTGAAATATGCTGACAAGGAGGTAAAGTGTGTAGAATCAAAAAGCAAAACGTTTCGAGACCATAAACTTAAAGTATTTGTCATGTACATGTAATATCCAAGACTGTAAACTGTGACGTAGATCCGGTTCACTATGGAGTGCACCATTTGACTCTATTTGGAATCAAATGAAAGGCAAGAGCGGAAAGGCTGCAAACGCACTCGACGACAGCGAAACTGTTGTTTTGCCCTTCATTAATGTGAGGCAGCGTGGTGGAATCAGGCTCTCGTCAATTTTTGAGCAGGTAGAGTTATTGGCATCATCTTAAAGCTTGTTCACTTGTCTTTATTTGGATTTTAAAAAGTATCCATTTATGTTAAATACAAGTCGAGATATTTGCAATTGAAGGGTGTGGGGGTCACCTGTTTTCAGAGGTAAAATTAGTGAGAAAATGGCCGCCAAAGATTAGTTATTTTCTTAGCTTAAGAGCCTGTGGTATATGAAAATTTACATTTTTGGTGCCTTTTATCAACGTTTGTCAGACAATCCACACACAACTGAGTTCTTATTGAGCCAAAAAAACAAAAAATTGATAAGAATTCACAAACTTGCAGAAAAGTTGGTTATTTTGACGAGAGCCTGATTCCACCACGCTGCCTTACATTTGTGTTTCCATGGTGTGCAGCAGCTCCGAGAAGGTGTTAGAGAGAACAAAAGAGTGGCGCCATGACAGTATCTCGACTATTCAGAGTAAGACCCTGTCTCATACTCAAACGTCACCTTTTTAAAATGACGTAAGGAGATATTTTTTTTTCGGCAGTTGATCAGGTCTTGCTCATACAATTCAAGCTAAGATGGTACATAACAAGATGGTCCACTCAGCCAAAAAAATGTCCGCGGAAGTCGGCTCATTGCTTCAGGTGGCGCTGCAGTCTTTGTTTGGAAGTTCTCTTTCGTTTCTCAAGAAAAAGAATAGGAATAACACCACCTTGCGTGTGCAGATCGACTGCTGTTCCATAGCTGTTCGGGTTCGTTCAGTGTGGAGTTTTAGGTGTTTTAAAAAAACATTTAATAACCTCTCACCTCTCATTCTAAAGAGAAATTAAACGTAGAAAACAGTCACCCCTTCCACCGGAAGAGGTTTTCTGTCAGCGTAACCACTTCCGAAATTTGAATTCTAATTTATTCTAAAACTTGTTAGTTTCACTTTGATTTTTTCCACACAAGTATGGTAACTCAGTTTGCTATTTGCGAAGAGGCCGCCACCGAATTTTTCGGACACTTTTTTAATTGGCTCACTCAAAGAGAGGCGTGAACCCTCTTGTTATGTACGATCATTGTTTCAAGTCTATAGTCGATACAGACTATGAAGACGTTCAACGGGATTCGGGGATTCGTCAATTTGTAACTCGGTGAGAAATTCCCCAGTGGTGCTGGCGGTGTCTGGACTTGACAACTGGACAATCGAGAGTTGTGGATACATGAGGCGTGTAAACACAACACGGTGTCTTCTTTAGACAGTAAGGGTCCTGCAAGAGAACTCCATAATACATTGTAGTTGAACATTAAACGAAATTTTAAAAAAAATGTATGCCGTGCGTACTTGTTTTTGTGTTTGATCTTTTGGTGTTTGTGTGTGTTTGTTTGGGATTATTTTTATTTCTCTACGATTTGTTTATCGAGTTTTTGTATTTTCTCTAAACGTAATATGAAGATTGCGCAGAAGGAAAATTCATAAAGTTGTCACCTCTTATCGCCTCTGTGATTGATACTGAAATTTCCCCACGCCGAATATTATGAAAAGAGAATGATGATAAAGATTTAATGCATAAAAGTGCATATCACTAAGGATGTGCTGCATGCTGAATTGGCATGTATCCAGTGTAAATATATCTAATGTCTTCCGCTTCTCACAAGGTCGACATTATTTATCTAAAAAAAAAAACCCCAACGTTTACATTTTTAAAGGACCGTGATATTTCAATAACTCTGTGGTCAAATATCTATTTTTATCCCCGCCAGAATGAAAAAGACCGGCGTCTATAGTGTATTGATTAGGCGCTTGGTTATTTCACGAAAGGGACTTTATTTCGATTCCTGAGTGGGGAAACGAGTTTTAATCTTATCGAGAATCTCCATACGACTTGAACTGGGATGCTGTGACCCACTCAGGCAGTAGGAGCAGTCCGCCTCCTTAAAGATACACGTATCATAATATATGTTGTCGATGGCGATTTTCCACTTTCTACAGACATTTTAATCAAAGTCATAGAAGCATGTTATTTTTTTTGGAAAAAGGTGTATTATTAATTATAAGACTTTCTAAGGTATTCTTGCTAATTAAGTTATCATTAATAGTATTATGCAATACACGCAATTGTCGACTAGAACTGTCCTTTTGACCCTTTTATTCTACATTAATTGTGGTTTTTCCGCTATTCTCAACTATTCGAAGAGTGACAGGGCCAGTCAAAGGCTTTGTGATTTCTTCTGTAATAGATTTCACCTAAATCTTCCTCAACCCGCAGTAAAATTAGAACATAATATGACATCTAAAATTACTGAGATAAAGTAAAGACAGAAACACAGGCATTGCTATCTATTTAGATTAGGATATTATGTCCGTGAACAACCAAGTAACATTTTAATAACGTCCCTCGATGATTCAAGACATTCGAATACCACGGCCAGTGACAATAAGCATCAAAGCTTCGATGAAGTTTCGTTTCCCCCAAAACAGCATGGTACTGGTGTTAATATTTTGGAATATGACCATTCCCACACTACAACCATTATGTGAAGCGTGCTGACAAAATGAGTTACTTCTCGTATTTGAGTCCTATGAAAATAGATACATTATAACTCTTATGGGCTAAGTTTTTACAATTTGTAAATATGAAATAACAAAAGGCATTTAGTACTTGATGAATATTGCATTAAGAGAAAACCCAGAAATTTGTCCCCAGTGTCGATTTTTGGCCAATATCTTCATTTGTGGATTATGAGAAGTAACTCATTTTGTCAGCACGCCACACATATACTAATAACAACCAATTTAAAAAACAACAACAGATTTTTTAAAAAGGAAAAGAAAAGAAAGCAAAAAAAAAAAAAAAAGAAGATGTACGTGTAATGAAACTATTGCACCTTTATTTCAAATTTTTTAAAAGGAAAACGACATTCTGGCACACTTTGAAAATGGAACCTATTTCACAGACTAAGAATTTTTACGAACTAAACAGACGCCCCCAAAATTCATTAATAGAAGTTTACTAGAGGGCCGATTTTAGTTATCGGGGTATCGATTTTTTCCCCAATGAGTTTTGACACCCTGTATATAAAATAAGGAAACCTATCAGGAGATCGGTAAGATCCAGGGTGTTGGCTTATTAAGGAATTGATTGATCCTTTTCGTACAGCCGTTACCTCAATTTCAGTCAGTATAATGTACACAAGGAATATTTTCTCTTGGAGTCAGTGCCCTCAATGTAGGATAAAAGAGTCTTCTAGAATCAATTTGGCGGGCGTTTGGCGGGAGCTCCTATGTGGTTTGTTCCTTGTTTTCTATCAAACATCTATTAACGTGCTTGTTTATCTTCCTTCTTTTCTTTGTTATTCTTTAATAACACCTCAAATCTTCGGCACATATATGGCATATTGATACATGTAAATGAATAAATAAACAAATAAATAAATTTAAAAAAAAAAAAAAAAATTACAGAGATAAATGAAAAAGATAAGCATTTTATTGCATATCTAGACACAATGCGCCATTAGCTCAGCCGACATCATGCCGGATCACGATGCGGGTGGCGTTGGGATGAATCACATGCGTCACAACCGAAGAGCTCCTGAACTTGCGTTGCTAAGATACAATAAGTAAAGAATATAGATCTAGGTTCTCTCTCTCTCTCTCTCTCTCTCTCTCTCTCTCTCTCTCTCTCTCTCTCT
>NW_004797329.1:1945037-1946862 GCF_000002075.1 Aplysia californica | reverse complement strand
AGAGAGAGAGAGAGAGAGAGAAAGAAAGAGAGCCCACACACATAATCATCTCTACACCCATACTTCTCTTACAACAAACGCATTTCCCTTCTATGTATTCTGTGTAGGTCACCTCTCGGCCTTCATCCACACGACCCCCGCCCCAATCCCCCAATCCAAGCCTTCCCTTCCAAATAAAACCCAGATCTCAACCAACAAGACCGGCACCATTTCTCCCCTTTCCAACCTGTCCTTTTTATCGCCTATGTCCCCCCGGTAGTAATTCGATCTGAGATCGATACGATTTTGCCTGTTTCCGGCTGTCAAATTATCAGGCTTCCAGTGACCACTGACCATTGCGGTAATAAAGGTGCGTTCAGGGTCGTGTGTGGGGTCTAACAATAAATCGTGTTCTCGGTTCCTTTTCCAGTCTTCCGACACATATATACTAATTTAAATGGTTCGTCTCGTCTTCACACTCCATTTCGCCTGGTTTCAGCCTTTGCTTTCTTAATTTTTTTTATGTAAATAAGATATAGAATAATACCTTTCTTTATGGATTGTACTTCAATACATATATCTGCCTACAAAGATTTTTCCAAATGTAGGTGTTTTTATGGCCCCATCGACAGGATTTAGGTTACGGTATTTAGGAGGGATTGATAAACTAAAGGCTCGTCTCGTCTTGAAACTCCATTTCTCCACGTCTCAGCACTCTGTTTTCATTATCCTTTTCATGGAAATAAGATATAGTATATTCCCATGTATTGTGCTTCTACGCGGCTTTTACAATTTTTTTCAAAGTGTAGGCCTCGATGATGTTCTTACGCGACCATGGACACAGTTTAGATTATTTTGTGTAGTAGGAGGGCTCGGTGCACTTATGGTTCGTCAAATTTTAACGCTCTGTCTTCATAACCTTTTCCCATATGAATAGAATACAGACTATGGATTGTACTTCTATACATCTGTCTATCAATATGCATTTTTCAAAATGGAGGTGCTTTTTAGTAACAATCAAGAGCAAGATCAGATAGTGATAAATAAGGAACGCATGCGCATGCGTAAATATGCGTTCACCAAGGCAGATAAACAGACAGACACACATAATTACCCCCCTAAGCTTATGGCAGGAGAAAGTGAGGGTGTGGTAGTGTGAGGACCGAGCCCCAAATTGCTCTCACTTCTGCCAACTCTATAGTTAATTATTGAACACTGTATTTAACGTTGGCATTTTAAATTCGCCGACAGCCCAGTTGATGTTATGCTCTGCCAATCTTGATTTTCTAATGTTGGGAGAAGATTTGGTGTAGACTCTGTTTGATCGGATATGGACGGTAATTTCTAATGCGTGGCCAATGTAATGATGGAAATGTTTTTTAAAAAATAAGGTTTAAAGCCGTACCATAAGTATAATATAATCCCCCCCCCCCCCAAGTAGATATATTTTCATTAGCTCTTACAAACCATAAGCACAATATTCCTTACTTTGTGGTAACAAGTTTAATTTGAAATACGCTTACGTCAACATTTTCATCATAAAAAAGAAAGGTTTCAGGCTAGATATCACATGCATGTATTATCCAGAAAAAAAAACCCCAAGAAAGATTTGGTTGTATGAGGACATAGCTACAGTAAGTTCCTATCAAACATCTATTGTCCTTATCTCTCCTCTATTTTAATGCTTGCTGCTCTCTTGTAACACGTCTCATCTTCGGCCTTTTTACTACCTTGTGTTGCAAGTGCCCTTCAACTCTTAATGAAACAGACAGAATGCAGTACAGGAAAGCAGATATGTATGATACATGAGAAAAGCAACAAGAAAAAGAGAGAAAGAAGATCCCGC
>NW_004797329.1:1941791-1944053 GCF_000002075.1 Aplysia californica | reverse complement strand
ATACTCTTTCCTCATCATCATCACCACCACCTAACCCCCCCCACCTTCCTCCCTCCCTCCCAACATACCCCCCCCTTTTTTTTCTCCTCCTTCAAGACATGTGTCATTCACAAGGCCAGGTCAATTTACTATCACTCGATACTTCATGTTCGTGCCAGAAATCTCCCCTCTGTCACGCCTTGCCAGATATTGGACCAGGTGAATTTGATAAAGACGCTGTGGTTAAGGGGTTTGGTGGTGGATGGGGGTCTTTCAATGGTCGGGGCTTTGGTAGTGGGTGGGGTGGGGAGTGAGGCTTGACCGCACTCTATAAATGGTTCATGACAAGTGGGACGCTCTTATAAACGCTGTCAGACTATCAACAGGGCAAGACCTCTCTCCAAAATTTCCAACCGCCTCCAATCGGACCTAACAATTTCATTGGAACCTTGTACTCCCCACCCCCTTTTTTCTTCCTTTTCCCCTCCATGTTAAAATAACAACATCCTCATTGGGATTCAAACCAAGATCATTGATCATTTGACCTTAATCCGGGACAGTGATTAAAGTTTCAAGGTTGCGGTCTGGTGCACCTAATCATTTGATTATTATTGTTAAGTATGTTTCGTTTAAACTCATTGATCTGGAGGTTTTTTTCAATGTGTATGAGGGTGTTTTAGCCCCCATTGTCATAGTTCTAATCATTTAGAAGGCCGGCTTGGACCCTAACTGTCAAGGCCAACCCAGGCTGAGAGGGATGCAGCAACATCCCAACAGAAAGACCCTCTCGGCATCTGCGGTGTTTGTATTTCGTAGACGTACTGCTCAAGGAGTTTGTTAAAAAGAACATGTTTATTGGTCGGGGGTACTTAGCAGTAGAAAAAGGTTTGTGGGTGTTGGTTCGTTCGCGAGGGAGGGTTTTTTTTTTTATTGGGGCGAGTTAGTTATGTTGTAGGGTAATAATTCTCTCTACACAGGAATCGAATTCAAGTCTTCTGCGTGCGATGGCCAAGCGCCTTACCGCTATGCCACAGACGCCGTTTGGCCAAGAGTGGCCACTATAACTTTACTGTTATCTCAGGGGAACACAGTGTGGTGATGCCAATATGAGTCACGACATGGTGGAATAAGATACTCGTCAATTTTAGCCAATAAACGTAGAAATTGATATCATCTTGAAGCTTGTTCATTTATCTTACTTTTGCAAAACAATGATCCTCCTCTGTCTCGAACAGAAGTTGAGATATCTGCGATTGAAGGAGGTGGAGTTCGCCTACTGTCTTATAAAAAAAGAGTGCAACTCCTAAATTATCTAGGAAAATGGAGTTTGTACTGGCTCGCACTCTATTTGCGCGTTAAGATGTCCAAACGTCCAAAATTAGAATCCGTTTTCTTGTGGTATGGTACCAAAAACGAGACATAGTGACATAAGCTTTTGGAAGGCTCGTAGAAGGCAACAGGTTACACTTACCTGTTACCTAAAAAACCAACCAAAATGAAAACCTGGGGAAATGGTAAAACGGCGCCATAATATTACTTTCTTACTACCCATTCCGCCATCTGGCGTTTAGGGCAGCAACAAACGATCTCCAGCTTTGTCTTTTTTTGCCATCTTTGTCAACGTACCCCATGAATGATTCCAGGACTTTATTTCAGACTCTACTGTGCGTCTCCAGGTCATTTTGGGTCTGCCCTTCTTGCGATTTCCTTCGGGCGTCCAGTGGAGGGCAGTCTTCACAATATTGTTTGGTTTTCTTCTCAGAACATGCCCTATCCACCTCCATCTTCTTTTTTATTATGGTGAAGCCATAGTATGCGATGGTCTATTTATATTTTTTTTAAAAGTCTACGGCAGAAATGTTCTTAATCAATGTTTCCAGCCATTATATGACCGGCCTTTTTGAGACAGGAAAGTTGTAGAATAGTAATTCTAATTGCCGTGCCTTCACATGCTCACTTTAGTGGATGTATACTATTATGTAATTTCTTTTGTTATGAATGTGGAAATCAACAATTTGCTGTCGATATAAATATATATATAGTATTTATTTAAAGTTCATCTTCAATGTTATGTATTATTGTTGGGGTGTGGGTGGATGGGGCCGCTTGCAATCTTCCACAAACACCAACAGGTACTGTAACAAAACCAAAACTAAACAACAGCGAGAAAAACAGCAAACATGATAGCAACAAAAACTAAAAAACCAATGACTATATCATCATCATCATCATCATCATCATCATCATCATCATCATCATCATCATCATCAACAACAACAACAA
>NW_004797329.1:1936190-1941672 GCF_000002075.1 Aplysia californica | reverse complement strand
CAACAGCAGCAGAAACAGCATAATTCTAACAACAGTAGTGCTACAAGTACAACCCGTGTGTGTTTAAGTTTGTGGTTGTGTGTGTGTGTGTGTGTGAGTGTGTGTGTATGTGTGTGTGTGTGTGTGTGTGTGTGTGTGTGTGTGTGTGTGTGTGTCCATTCGCGCATACTAGCATTAATTTTGCGGTTATGTATGCAGAAATAAAGAGTAGAGAGAAACACACAAAGTCAAGGACCTCACAATAACCAACAGTCTATAATCCAAGCACGCGGGCGAGAATCTCATTATCAAACAACAAAGCTCACTTAAAAACCAATTCATCTATGCCTCCTTTGTGGCATAAGTTTGAAGCCAGCAAAAGTACAGCGATAAAAAGAACAGATTGTATAAGAGAACGAGCCAGAAAGCCAGAACAAAAGAGGGGTTTTTATTTTTGGTCCCGCAAACAAAGGGAACCTTCGGGCACATAGCGCCTTATGGAATAAACACACAAGAGAGGGGCAGTCTGATACGGTACCCGGGTAGATAGAACACCCGGTCAGGTACAGGCGTACAAAAGGAACGGACTTACTGTGAATATCTACTTGTCAATTCATACCTTTCTATAAGTATGCAGAACGGCTGGCAGATTTAAGGGACTCTTCGGCTGCCGGCAGTTTGATCTTCTACATTCTCGGCATCTGCGGTGTTTGTATCTCGTAGACGTACTGCTCAAGGAGTTTGTTAGAACATGTTTATTGGTCGGGGGGTACTTTGCAGTAGTAAAAGGTTTGTGGGTGTTGGTGGTTCGTTCGCGAGGGAGGGTTTTTTATTGGGGCGAGTAGGTTAGTTATTATGCAGTAAGGTTTTGTTCACGTGTGTTTGAGGAGAGCTGTACAGGGTGTGGTACTACTGTTGTTCGAGTTATGTTGTGTTTATTGCTGCTGTCGTAGTCGTCATTATTATTTTTGTGGTTTTGGTAGTTGTTGTCGTTTTTGTCAATTGCTACTGATGATGTTGTTGTTGTTGTTTTTGTTGTTGTTTTTGTTGTTGTTGTTTTTGTTGTTGTTGTTGTTGTTTTTGTTGTTGTTGTTGCTGTTGTTGTTGTTGCTAGTATGACAGGCTGGTTCGAAGCCCACCCCTTAAGTAATCTAAATTGTGTCGACATAACATTAACATTAACATTAAAAAAACAGGGTTGGCCTGACGGGCAAGACTGAAGCAGCCCGCCTCATAAATATCTAACGTAAGTTGAACCAATGAATATAATGATAAAAGTGGTCCTGGTAGTGACTCATGTTGTCACTTACGAAAACAAACTATCCAATACACGGAGAGAGAGAGAGAGAGAGAGAGAGAGAGAGAAAGAGAGAGAGAGACAGACAGACAGACAGACAGACAGACAGACAGACAGACAGACACAGACACACAGACTGACAGACACACACACAAACAGAGACTGAGACAGAGAGACAGAGACAGTGCGACAGAGAGAGATGAGAGAGATGAGGGAGAGACAGAGAGAAACAGAGAGAGACAGAGACACTCAGAGACGCACATACAGAGAGAGAGAAAGAGAGGGAGAGAGAGAAAGAGAGGGTGAGAGAGAAAGAGAGGGAGAGGGAGAAAGAGAGGGAGAGGGAGAGGGAGAGGGAGAGAGAGAGAGAGAGAGAGAGAGAGAGAGAGAGAGAGATTTATGGCAACAAACTTTTTGATTTCTGTTCCGTATGACCAAGTTTCCCAAAAGAAAAAAATCACCGTATACTCTATTCAATCTTAAATAGGAACCTAGCGTTACAGAACTGGAAATAGAAAAGACGTCTAAAAGCGTGGTAACCCGAGTAAACAAGGATAATGCACACAGTGCAAGGCGACAGCGGAACCCTGAGTCTATTTTCTAAGAACGCAAGCAAGAACGACTGGTAGACACATTAATATTGTTGAAACTTAATGGCAGCATGAACATCTGAGAAAATGATTAGACTGAAGAGGTCTCATAAGAATATATTTTGAGTGTGTAGCTAGCTCCAAAGTTTGGTAAACAGAACGTAGCACTTTCTTGGAAGTCATCTCAATTTTACGTTTGGCAAGCAAGACATTAATTAAGAAACGTAGACGTTATGATCAACATCACCTCTGCTTAAATGGCCCAATTATTATTACTTGTATTTCAACACCTGCTATCTAGGGAAAGTATGCGTGCGTGCGTGCATGCGGTTTGCATTCAACCTTTGAACTATTCCTTCCCTCTTTTCCACAACCTTTCTGCTTCCAACACGAACAAGCCAAGATATTCAGTGAGTCGAAGCCCAAGAGAGTCGAAGAACTCTCGCCACTTTCTGCTGCGCACTTAGTCAGGTACGATTGGTGCGGGTTCAGTTTACAGCAGGTCTGATTGGCGTTCGATAGGGAGGGTCGCCCCAGTTTTATGTGAGCGCGAAGATTTTGTCGACGGACTGTGGCACACACACAGAGAGGTAATGAACACCCGAGAGAATGTGGCACGGAGAGATTTTATTGTGATAGTATAGTGTGAAGTCCCTATGGAACAAACTTACAGAGGGCCAGCGAGTTCTGTTGTGTAGTGACGCCAAACCTTTTGTGTGCATAGCACCAGCATCCTCCCAACTGGTCTACAAGTAAGTCAGCAATGTAGTTTGATAATTAACCAAAACGACAAATTTAATATGAATGCGGTTGAGAGTCAAATTCATATTTTCTTTGTTTTCTACCACCCTTGTTAACGTCGTTTTTGACTGATGTCTGTTATGAAGCAGTGAGACGCTTCACCATCGCTCACAGAAGACATGGGTTCCATTCCCGCGTGCGGAGGTTTAAAAAATAATGTAGCACAGAATCTGCGTCTGTCGGATAGTACGTTGTACCCCTCTCTCAGTCTGCGTGGCCCTTTACGGCAAAATTAGAGCAGCCTCTTAAAAAATCGAATGTGTGTCGATGAGGACCTACATCATCTACAATTACAGTTCTTCTATAGGGATTGTTATTGTTTGTGCTAGCTTGCCGTTCTATTCGTTACTGTTGCAGCACCTCCTTTTTTTCTTTTCCTATTTTAGATAATTACATTGCATTTGGGTTAAAATGATTTTATGTTCTTGTCAATGTTTCTTCTGTCTTTATTCGGGCACATTGCATTCGAAATCTGTGGATTTTGAAAACGTTAGTACGTGTAAATTTTTCTTTTTTTCTTTCGTTTTCATTTTGCTTCTGGTTTCATGTTCACACGTTAAAACTTTGGGAAATTGACTCCCAAATTACAACTGTTGTTGATGTTAATACGATTGTATATTTGTTTGTTTATGTATGGCACTGATCGTAGGCTATGGAAGAAAATGTGCCCGAAAGAAGTGCAAAAGTGAATATGTGAATATAAATTAGGTCAAATTTCTTTACTTTTTCTCCCTCAATCCTGTCGGTCTGTGGTTTGTTGGCGGGTGTTCTGGTGTGGTTTACTCCTTTTTTCCTACTGAACATTTATCGTCCCTTTCTCTTTCTTTCTTTTCTTTGTATATTATGACTCTCTAGCAATCCCGTGAATGGATGGAGGATGCTCTGGTGTAGTTTTTCTCCTTCTTTCCTATCAAACATCGATATCCCTTATCCCTCGTCTTTCTTTTTTGTGTTTGTCTCTCTCTTGTAACACCTAAAATCTTCGGCACTTATATGACCAAATTTTTGTGCAAGTTCCGGAAAACTCTTACTAAAAAACTAAATCCCCAGTAACTTCTTTCCCCAAAGAAAAAATGTCAACATACCATCCCACCCGGCCTCTTTTTCTCGATCTACCACCACCCCCCCCCCCCCTTTCCGACCCAATATCAGTAGTTCATGTCCGCCATTGATCGCCTTACCGATTCTCAACTGTCTCAAGCTGTCGAAGAGGAAAGGGTAATAAAAAGGTTTATGTCGAGAGAGGGCGCCTCTTGTCTTCGTGTCGAATGTACAGTCAAAATGTTACAAGACGGCTACGTACATAGATCGTGGAGAAAAGTGACCAGCTTAGACTGATTGTCGTCTTACACAGTGTCCGTATAATGTAAAAAGAAAAGAACACAAGGGTGACGGATGGGAAACAGCCGTTTTCTCACGTGGTTGTCTTATGCAGGTGGCCGTTAGAGCAGGTTCGACTGTGTTATCTCCTTGTTCCCAGTGAGCCTTTTAAGTCATGTATCCAATACATGTGCAGAGTAGTATATTATTTCTGAAAAAGAATTTGAAGAAATGAGAATTAAGACGACGTGTGGCTTCTACCGTGGACAATGAAACCCATTTGAGCAGAGAAAGATTCTCGATCTAGAACAGAAGTAAAACTTTAAAAAAACAACCAATAAAGAATAATATTTAAAAAATCAAGCAGTAAGAAAATTAAAAGTAAAATTAAACCCCCCCCCCAAAAAAAACAAAAACAAAACAGACCGACAAACCCAACAAATGCACCGGATTCTAACACTAATTATACAGCTATCGATGTATTGATTTAAAGAAAAAAAACCAACCCCATAGTTCTCTGATCAAGTCTTCTAAAAATATTATTATCGTTAAACCAACAGCGTTCCCGAAGGAGATAAGCGCGGTTGCTTTAGTCAGGAGAACAAACGGATAGAGCAAATAAGAAGACTGGTCCTGCCAGGAAGATCGGCGGTGAGGACGCGGCAGGCAGGGCTTTTTCCAATCTGTAATGAGTGACGTTTAAGATGTGTTGCAACCGCAGAATGGCCAGAAATAGATGGGAAGAGAAATAATATGTATTTGGTTTTCTTTTGGTTTGTTTTTGTAAGTGTTTTATGGCGTTTGCAACTACGTAAGGTCATATTATGAGTGCGCGGGACACATTAAACATTTTCAGTTGGTAGAAAATTTTGAATTTTGCCCGCGTGGCGGCCGAAGCCTACTCTTATCGATTTTAGACCGCTAAGGGATCCTTAACGTGCACAACCTGCATACGGGGACCGCTGAAATTTTTCTCCCTTGTCCGAGAAGGCTAGGTGTAGATCTTTCTTTCCAGAAGACCAGGGGTGTGGATGAAAGACAGCAGTAAGAAGGAGCCAAGGAGAAACAGCAGAAAGGCTGCAGAAGAGTTAGGAGCCAAGAGTAGGGGACAAAAGAGGTGAGGGGGTGGGGGCAGAAAGTGGAGACGAAAGGAGAACAACGTAGTGAGCAGGAAAGGAGGTGAAAATAGACGATTTTAGAGAAGAAAATTTTTCCGGATTCGAACCAGGGACCTTTGAATGTGAGGCGAATACTTTAACCTTAGGGCACTGGAGCCCCCCAAATAATATGTATTAAATACTATTACTACTACTACTACTACTACTACTACTACTACTACTACTACTACTACTACTACTACAACTACTACAACTACTACTACTACTACTACTTCTGCTATTACTACTACTACTACTACTACTACTACTACTACTACTACTACTACTACTACTACTACTACTACTACTACTACTACTACTACTACTACTACTACTAC
>NW_004797329.1:1928690-1933690 GCF_000002075.1 Aplysia californica | reverse complement strand
CACAGAGATTTTCCTTTTTTTGTTGTTGCTTTTTCTGAATCTTAAAAAGACAGACAACAACAGGCGTACTACTGAGAAATGAGAAACGTGCACATCGCTACCCTTCTATTATCTGGAATTGAAAAATGTGACGTCAACATTTTTGAGTTTCACAACATGCCAAACTTTTTCGAATGCTTTCCTTTGAATATCTTGATAAAAACTCCTTATAATCTTACGTTTTTTTATAAAGCAGAGGGAACATTGGTTTCTGACATCAAGATCTTATTAAAATGGCCAAAAATGTCAGATACAACTTCGTTGTAATTCTACGGTAGCGCTTTTTGCTTCTGATTTGTGTATGTTTGTTCCAAATTTGGCTCAGTCATCATGGACTATGTTCTATTTGGCATATTCTGTGTCCGGTACGCCTTTAGAACTTAAGCAGCGAAAAGACGATCCTACGTATGCCTTAACATGCTAAACAAGAGCACAAGATCGTGTCTATCAATACTCTGCTCGGGAACAATAGTTTCAATATTGTCTGCGTAATGAATGACACGTCTCCTTCATGCATATTCATGACGAAACCATAGTTTCATTACTCGATAGACAGCTACGAAAAGACAGTGGGATAGGTTTCACGTAACTCGCTGTCATTCTTTACAACAGGGCTGTCCTTGAATCATTATCATACTCAAAAAGGAAGGGCCAGGTTTCACCATTTTCATGTTCTCAACAACAACAGCCAAAAAAACAAAAACAAAAAAGAAACCCCCAACCCCCCCCCCCCCACAAAAAAACAAAAACAAACGAACCTTAAAAAAACAAACCTGAGACGAAATCGATTACATGAACTTGAACTTGGGTAGACGGGTTATAACTATGCTGATATTTTCTTCTACATTTGAACGGTTTTAATTAATGCTGAAAAAAAAAGCCCAAGGAACTGAAGCGGTTTCCTTTTTTCTTTTTACGGGACCAGGCTGCTACACTTGCTGATAATTCCCAGAAAGATTTTAGAAGTAGAAGATCTGATTCTAAATACAAATAACGGGTAGCAGTAACCCCTCAAGCCCTATTCCGAATCTACAAACTTAGTGTTCACAAACTTGATCTTCACTTTCTGTAGGACCACAATTACTTGGGTCATCAAAAAGTTATTTGAGAAGAAAGACTTGTCTTAATTTAAGAAAAACAAAACGGTGGGAGTTAAAATTTATTTTTTCCAAATCATAGCTATGAGGTTTGAAATTATGAGAGAGCATACTTTTTATAAATATTGTGCTTGCCATAATGTGTGTACTCGGTCAGATTTTATTCACTAACCATTTACACGGCAGATCAAAAAGACATTTTCTCCGATAGATAGTGTGCTCCGCTAGCTCAAATGGTATCATGCTAGACTGCGAAGGGGATGACCCTGGTTCGAAACCCAGATAGGGCCTTCTTGAACGCATGTCGTTTTGGGGAGCTTTCAATTCTCTCAACACATTTGGCTCAGACGTATCAGAGACGGGCGTTACGTTCGGAGGTTCCACCTCTGAAATAAACTGGCTACCCAGATTTCGGGGGTTTCCAGAAATCTTGACCTACACCAAAAGTGGGCATTGCTCTACCTATAGGAGAAGTTTGGTTTCATTGGTGCGTATATTTGTTTGGATATAAAGAAAACTCTCCTTGTTTTTTAAAGGAACTAGACAAGGGGCAAAACCTTTACCTTCCATTTTCTAAAAACAGCATTTTCTGGATAGCCCCGTTGTTCTTAAAAGCGACCAACTAAGAGTGTTGTTAGGAGCGTTAAACAAACACAATTCTACTTATTGTCCGATAGACACTGTTTAACCGCTGCCTTGCACAAGGGCGTGTTTGTTTTATAAGAGTCTTAAGACTCAATGACAAGACGAGTCTAAATGATTAACCGCTGTCCTTGACCCTTAGTCTAAAAGAAGGTCACCGAATTTGTTGTGACGTCATAGAAACATATATTTCGTGATGCAACTGGTACTTTAACAGCAACACGTTGACTCCACTCCCTTTTCTTTAAAAAAGATTCTGGTAAGTGTTTTACGGTGCTCGCAACTGCAGAAGGTCATACGAACGCGCGGGGCACATTAAATATTTTCAGTTGGTAGGAAATTTTGAATATTGTCCAGGTGGCGGCCGAAGCCTACTCTAATCGATTTTGGACCCCCAAGGGATCTTTGTTGTGTGCGACGTCGCACGAGACCTCCGAGATTTTTCGCCCTTGTCCGAGAATGCTAGGTATAGATCTTTCCCTCCAGAAGATCAGGGGTGTGGCTGAAAGACAGAAGTAAGAAGAAGCCAAAGAGTAGCAGTAGAACGGCTATAGAAAGAGTCAGGAACCCAACGGAGGGGGGGGGGGGTGAGAGGAGCTGAAGGGGTGGGGGCAGAAATTGGAGACGATAGCAGATGATAGAGCATTGCTAGAGAGCAGGAAATAATGTGAAAGGAGGCAATTCTAGAGAAGAAAGTTTTCCGTCGCCATCCGGATTCGAATCTGGGAACTATTGAATGAGAAGCAAACACCTTAACCTCTCGGCCACGAGACCCCCCCCCCCCCCCCCCAACTACCTTTAGCATACCGTTTACAAATTTAATAGTAAAAAAACGATCTTTTTTTTTAGGCATGACTATTTCCCCCTCATTTTTTGACAGCCTCAACATAGCATTGTTGCCAGTGAGTACAGAGGCAGACTGTACTTCTCTCACCCCCCCCCCAAACACCAAAAACAAAAACAAAGGTAAAACGACAAAGTTCATGTCTTTAAGAAGGCCGGTTGTTTCGACACTACCTGCCAGGGCTGACCAAGACTGATTGAGATATCAAATAATATATTGACACAGAAAGACGAAAATACTCCATCAAATAGACGTCCTCTCTTAGAAATCGAACCCGCGTCTTCTGAAAATTATATTCAAGAAAACCAGTTCAATCACATAAAGGCTGGAGTTCTTTCTCAGCCATACAATAGTCATAATATATATATATGCACAGCACAAAAATCTACCCTTCACACAACCTTTCTTTCTTGCCTGAAGTCTTAGCTTCATTTTCATAATTTTGCATTATCGCCTGTCATGTGTACTTATCTAATGTTCCATCGTCTTTCCTCGTGTCTCCTCAGGCTGTAGGCTTCGACAGACACATAATGTCCACGGAAAAACTGACACAGAAGGCTTTGGAACAGCACGATAAGATCCACCCAAAGCTACAGTCCACGAAAGTCAGGGTAAGACTTATTATTCGTCAAGCGCACAGATTATGCTGTAGAGCATGAAAATAATTTAATATTATACAAACTAAAACATAAATGCAATGAATAATTAATTAATTAATTAACTGATTGATTTTAAAAAACTTTTCGGTTTTGTTTTTGTTTTTGTTTTCGTTTTATTTTTTGGTGTTTTTTTGTGTTTTCTTTTGCCATAGAGACAAATAGAGTTGTATAGGCCAATAGTATAGATCAGTCCTCTGTCAACCTCTTTATAACCACCGCCCACGTTTGTCACCTTCTAGAGACTAACAATATTTCGTACCGCCCAACTAAAATATGTATTTCTTAGTGGAGCATTAAATGATTATTACCTGTCACTACCCGGGTGATCCTCAACGCCCACCAAAATTAGAAATCGTCCTCTAGTTGTCGATCCCCCCGGGCTGACAAGCATTGGTATAGACGCAAATGATTATAACATAGATTAGGTCTTTAGAAAAGGCAAGACAAAAAGCTGGAATTAAAATCAAGAAAGAGAACAAATGTGAGATTTTTTTCTGTTCAGTAAGGTGTTTTTTTTCGGCAATCGATTTGCTAGAAGAAAATTTCGACCCCTCCCATCCAAATTAAAACCACCCTACCCCTTCACACACACACCACATATCCTTTTTCCAGCCTCTACCCCAAATCTCTGCCACAGGTATCTATACGTTTTGTTTCCATATATATACTTTTCACCTTTGTCCCTCCCCTACCAAGCTAAAGCAAAACTTTATTGACGACAACAACAACAACAACAACAACAACAACAGAACTCCACACACAGGATTCAAACTCATGCCTTCTGCGTCCCACGGCTACACTACATCGTAGTTGGGGGAGAAGAATTTTTTAAAAGTACGGTAATGTAGTGGAAGAGCAAAAGTTGGGCACTCTATCTTAAAAAGTAATGAATGATGTCACATCGATCCATATGTGGGTCACCAGGGAATGGACCCAGATTTGTGTAGTAGGTCAAGTAAGCTATAAAAAAAAAGGAGAGGGTTCCTGTAGACTTTAATCTTGTGTGAGTGTGGGCCTTTCTGTTTTAATTTTCTATTCTTTGGTAAAAGTTTTACGGGGCTCGCAACTGCTTAAGGTAATAATTGTGAGCACGTGGGACACAAGTTGGTTATATTTAAGCATTGGTTCGTAGCACGGCTTGGTAAACTATTATAGGCCTACTGTTATCTGTTTTAAAAACCCAGCCTTTAAAAGGAGATGGAACGATAGAAGAAAATGCATTGTGGGAATGAAACCAGTCTCGCTCATCTAAACTGTCGAAAAAAGAAAAAGAGATAAGAAATAGAACTGCGGAAGAACGTGTATTGTCGCACGTCAATTGTTTAGAGGAAGACGCCTCTCAGTAACAATGAATGAGTGTTCCTAAAAATAAAAAGAGAAAGATTAAACAGAAAACAACCAAACCAAAACAAAAACTTATAACAGATTAAACAAAGCGAAAGAAAACAAAACAAAAAACGAACCTTGAAAAAAAAAACCCACGTTGCCAAAAGCGACTAAGTTCTTTGTGTATAGATGGGATCAGACAACGTCAGTGTCTCCGTAAATAATTGAAGTAGGTGAAGAAAAGACGAGTACTGTACTGTGTCTGCCTTTTCCTTATTGTTCTGGACTCTCGAAACGTTGTCAATGGATTAGGTAGACATTAAGACCGAAGAGAGAGAGAGCAATAGAGAGAAAGGGAGAGAAAGAAACACACACACACACACACACACACAC
>NW_004797329.1:1923967-1927471 GCF_000002075.1 Aplysia californica | reverse complement strand
CCTCCTCCTCCTCTCCCCCCTCCTCCCCCTCCTTATTCTCCTATTCACCCAGCAATCACAACCACGCCCATCGAAAGAGAAAAAACCGCTTTGCTTAGACATTGGGTGAAAAAAGAGAGTAATTCCTATCTTATCAGAAAACTTGCCATACAAGACAGTGGCCACTTCTTAATAATAACATGCAGCAGGTCAGATGCAACCACCGCTTCCCTGAACCTGGTGCAATAATAATAATATAACTTCACATACCTGGCCCTCGTCTTCGTCTTTATCAGGGGGGTCACCCCGATAAAAGTCTATTCATGCTCAGTAATCTGCCGGACCCTTGCAAGAAACGCCCAACGCGATGAGTTGAGTAACTTTAATGCAGTCTTCACGTTATGAAGTGGAACCTACTTGCCTTTGGGGAATATTCAGAGGAAGGTTTCTCACAGGGGGAGAGACACGTTTTGTTGTTGTTTAGAGTTTCTCAGGGGGAGAGACACGCTTTGTTGTTGTTTAGAGCTATGTTGGCCGGACTAAGAAGGGTGAGTACTGTCAAGGTAATCATAGTACTGACAGTTGAATGACTTACAACTACAATTACCGAATATTGGGACGACAGAGATGTCAAGGCTGTTGAAAAAAATTTTCCTTTGAGAATTTGTTACCCCAGAATTCCAAAGTTCTATTTGTCAGTTTTGGCACTTTTGAGTTACTAAGAAAAGAAATGTTCTATCTGCTCCATCAAAATCGTAAGATTATTCGGAGTCGTTATCTAGATATTAAAAAAAGCTTGACATCACGAGAATCTAATAAAAGTGACTTCAAATTTATCAAAACTAGGTACTGAGCGGATATAACTTTATATTTCTAGGCTAGCGAATTGTTACAGCTTTTAAATATTATTTAGTTTCATGTTAATTTTACATTAACTCCCATTTTCCTGACAAGAATCCAGAACTTTGAAAGGTATTTATTTCAAAGCTGAAAAAATGGAGTTAGTTCAAGATAATAATGATAGATCTTAAGATAATAAGTATCACAGTACAGCTGTATTGGGCTACATGGTGAAATCAGGATCTCCTCAGTATAATGAAATAGAAAAAGTCCTGGGATTTTCCCGTTCTTTGGACATAAAAAAAAAAAATCTCAGTAAAGCTTAGGAAGTCCCAAAACTTTGGCAGCCATTTTCTTGCTAAGTTTACTTCTGACACCAGGCGAATCCCACCTCCTTCAAAGAAAGACCTCAAAGAAAGCTGAAGAGGTAGAAGGAACAGACAGAAGGGACCATCGTTGTGTCACGAATCAGGTGTTCATCAATTTTTGGGCATACGGAGCTGTAGTATAACCTCAAAGCCTGCTCATTTGTCTTTCTTTTGATAGAAAATATCCATCTATCAGGAACATTCATTTCTACCCTGTATAATTATGTTTATTTAATGCAAATAGGTTAAACAAGCGACGTTTTCAGGAAATTTTTGATGCAGAAAAATTGAATACAAAAATAGGTGCGCATGAACGTGGAACAGCTTTGTGCATATTAAGGTTTGATTATGTAAACTTTGTCTACGGAAGAGTTAAGTAAAAAAAACACAACAAAAACACAACAGCAAAACAACAGTCCAGTGAGTCAAATACAGGAAAGACTGAATTGGTTTATGTCAAAAGGTTTGTTGTCATCTCGAGATGAAAAGCAAATTTGTAGAATTGAAAATATAATTATTAAGAGCATTTGTTTCTAATATTATAAAGTGATGACTATTTCATACTATCAAACTCGACTTATAAGAGCAATAACTCCCTTTGTCCGGACAACATATTTTTGACAATGAAATGGAAAGATATAGGTCTACTGCATTTGGCAGTTTTTGTTATATCTTCATCCATCATCATCGTCATCAACAACAACAATAACTACAAAATCATCAACAAGAACAACAACAATCATAAAAGCAGAAAGAAGGAGAGCAATAAAAATAATATTGATATATTTGTACTGAAAAAAAAACACACCACGTAAGCTTCTTTTTGTGAATAAAAATACCTATCAGGTGTTACGGAGGAAAAAGTGTGGGGGAGGATTTTTTAGGGTAGGGTGGGTGTGGGGGGACAATCTAAACAACTGGTCACGTCTTTCTGTTCGACCACCTCATAAACAAGAACACCGTAACGTTCTCCTTTTGAAAAGAAATATCGATTAGATTTCTCGGCATTGCCCGTACACTGTCGATCTCAAATGTGGGTGGCGTCATTTGACCTTCTGTCGAAAACAATACGCATGTTTTTCGTGGCGGTAGGGTTATTCCACAGAAACTGACGCGAAAGATTCTATGATGTGTTCCACAGTATCTATTCGGAGACATCTCCGACGGAGATAGACCAATCAAAATGCTTTGTGCCTCTAGACCAAGTAAAAAAATCTAGGGGGGGGGGGGGGGCATGTCCTCCTGTTTTCACCCATAATTTGATATTTTGCAGTTAGGTTTGAAATACTAAATTTGCGACAGTTTTAGAGGCTATATGAGTGACCTGCAGCAAACAATACACGCAGTTTGACCCCCCAAAGCAGTGCATCTGTGTGCGGGAGTGGGTCAACGAATAGTTCCTGGGTGCTCGCCGGAGACCGCTCCGAATATCTTCTGTCGACGTGTTCAGTTTCGGTAGCTGACAGGACAGATAAAAAACCCACCTCATTTGTCCCGTCAGTGGCCGAAACTAAACGCGTCTCAGAACGGGCATCAAGTACATTTGTACTTTAAAAAAATGATTGTGACTCATAATATGTCTTTCAATTAATGTTCTGATCCTGTAAAGTTAAAATAAATAATATATTAATTGATATTTAATTACAGTGTTATCTTTGCAAGAAGGAATAGTCCAATAAACGTCCTGTCAATTACCGTGGAATAGCCCGGTAGTCAATGTAGACCCAATAACAACAAGAGGTATTTAATTTCGTGTCGGTGCGCACCACGAAAGTATTTCGTTCAATTTGCTGGGGTTATGATTCATGCAGCTGAGGAAACTCGATCAAAGAGCCATCTGGCCCGTGAAAATCGAGATTTCCGGAACGGAACTTGGGGGGACTTGAAGGAACACCACGGGGAGAGAGAGTGGGGGGTGGAGAGAGAGAGAGAGAGAGAGAGAGAGAGAGAGAGAGAGAGAGAGAGAGAGAGAGAGAGAGAAAGAGAAAGAAAGAGAGGGGGGGAGGGGGTTGGTATACCTATTTGCCTTCTTTAAATCAAGGAGTGCCCGTTTAGCAATATTCATCATGCCTGTATGGCGTTGACGGTCCTTGCCCTTTTTCGACTGTTGTTGTCATTGTTGCTGTTCTTTCGTTTCTAGTATTGTTTTTGTTGTTGTTATTATTGTTGTTGCTGCTGTTGTTGTTGTTGTCTCGTTGTTGCTTTTGCTGCTGTTGTTGTTTTTGTTTTTGATATTGTTGATATTACATACTAACTTAAACGGGTATGGGCTTTACCAGTGAGCTATGGTTAATAACTCGACTTTAGCCAGCCAACT
>NW_004797329.1:1920592-1923318 GCF_000002075.1 Aplysia californica | reverse complement strand
TACCCCCCCCCCAAAAAAAAAAAAACACAAAAAAAACAACAAAAAACCCCCACAAAAACAACAGCAACACAAAAACAACAAACAAACAAAACAACAACAACAAAATAACCAAACCAACCAAACAACAAAACAAACAAACAAACCAAACAAAACAACAAAACAACAAAACAAACAAACCACACTAACTTTGCTTCCTACCCTCACCATTCTCTCAGTAGCCCCGACTCAAATCTGTAATGTTATTTTATTTCCCCCAATCATTAATCTCCTCCCTAACCTCCTTGTCTACCCTGACCTTTGTGAACTCTCCTTGCTCAGTTTGCTCCCCACTCGAACAACAGAGAGGTCAGTAAAAGTGTCAGCGATCTGCATGTCTACACAGGATAATCACATGATTGCTGGACAATGCGAGACCTCTGTAATGCCCCGGTCTGTCTGTTGACCCAAGGTCAGGTTTGGGTTCCAGGGGACGAGACGTACCTTACAGGTTGTTGGAAGCCGCCAGTAAAGGAAAAATAAAAAGGATTATGGGAAGCAAACGGCAGTTAAAACGCGGGCTCTATAGAGAGCCAGGCTATAGAGCCAGGCTGCTATGCAATTATTTTACATTGATAATTTATTCTGTTCAGAATGATCTATATGGTATGCAGTCAAATCTACTCCTCCGGCCACCTGTATAAGACAATCACCTGTACAAACGGCCACACCAAATTTCTTCCCTGGAGTACTTTTTTTCCCATTATAATGACAGCGTGTAAGACGTCCACCTGGCTAAGACAACCACTTTTCTCCTCGAAAATGGATGGCTGTCTTGGTCAGTTCTGATTGTATATTATTGTATCATATTGTGGCGTCGATGGCCTATTGGTTAGGCTGCATGACTCGTAATCGTGAGGTTGTGGGTTCGAGGGTTCGAGCCGCGGGCCTGACGTTGTGTCCTTGGGAAAAGCACTTTAGACGAATTTTCCTTACTTCACCCAGGCGGGACTCGGTACCCGGCCATAGACAGCGAAATATCTAGTCAGTATATTATTAGCGTTTTAGTCCCTATAAATGGCCGCTTGCACTGCATGCTTCCCAAGAAGTTGTCGTTTCAGAATACTTTCAGGTCTGTTGGGGTAATACTCGTAGTATAGATTGTGTAGCGCATAGAGATTGCTGTTGAGCGGGGATTTGTGCTATACAAATGCTATCTATCTATCTATCTATCTATCTATCTATCTATCTATCTATCTATCTATCTATCTATCTATCTATCTATCTATCTATCTATCTATCTATCTATCTATCTATCTATCTATCTATCTATCTATCTATCCACCTATCTATCTAGCATTATTATTATCATTATTATCATTATTATCATTATTATTATTATTATTATTATTATTATTATTATTATTATTATTATTATTATTCGCTTTGTTCCTAGAAATAAAACTCATTGTCAGATAGCGTCTATTGAGGTAGATCTAGATCTATGTTTACGCACACATTCGTAGATCATTCGAGTGTGTATGAATCTAACAGTGACTTCACAAACGGCTGTAAAAACATGGGAGCTGTCAAGAGCCAAGCTGCAATTGTTTTGCATGGATTCTGTTTGAAACAATCTGTATACAGCCAAAACTGCTCCAACATCCACCTGTATAAGACAGTCATTTGTACTAATGGTCTTCATCCATTACCTCCCTCGCAGGTTTTTTCCCCCTTGTAATGAAGCTGTGTTCGAGTGCTACCTGCTGTCAAAGATAATTGTGAGGCAACGTGGTGGAATCAGGCTCTCGTCAAAATATTCAAAGTGAAGAAACTTGCATTTTTCCGCAGGTTTTTGAATTTTTATCAAATTTATGTTTTTTGGCTCAACACCTTTCATGACCATTAAATTACTCATTTTTGACTATTTTTTCCCCTGAAAAACGTTGATTAAAGGCACTAAAAATGTAAATTTTCAGTTACCACCGACACTTTAAGTTAAAAAAAGAACTTATCTTTGGCATCCATTTTCACACTAATTTTACCTCTGAAAACAAGTGACCCCCACCTCCTTCTTTCGCAAATATCTCGACTTTTATTCAAGATAAATGGATATTTTTTTCATCATAATAAAGACAAGTGAACAAGCTTTAAGATAATACTAGTAACTCTAAATGCCCAAAAATTGACGAGAGCCTGATTCCACCACGCTGCCTCACATCCGTACTAATGGTCTTCATCCATTCCCTCCCTCGCAGGTTTTTTCTTTCTTGTAATGAAGCTGTGTTAGAGTGCTACCTGCAGTCAAAGATAATCACTTTTCTGTTCGACAAAAAGTGGCTGTCTTAGACAATGTTAGCTGTATTGTTCTCATCTTTGCTATTAATAAAACTCACAGAGAGCTTCTATCGAGGTGGATCTATGTTTACTGGCAAATTCCCGCATTGTTCGACTGTATTTTATTTCTAACCGTGACTTCCTAATGTGGTTTTTTTTGCTTTAGTTTTTTTTTCTTCTATTTTGAAGCAGTGTAGTAGAGTTAAAATTTTTACATTTAACATGTTTTGATTTGTCTTTAAAGTGCAAAAAAAAAAAGGCACTCATTCGGCTATTAGTAATTGACGTTTTCTCTTTTGTTTTGTAAGTTAATTGTTTAAAACGTTTCGAGCTGATTAACACTACAATTAATTCTCCAAAGTGGGTCGTGAGCAACATTTCACATTTCCATAAGCGAACCCCCCCCCCCAACA
>NW_004797329.1:1915853-1920492 GCF_000002075.1 Aplysia californica | reverse complement strand
AATTTAAGTTGTCACTTAAAGCCAGTCTTTTTTCTTTAAAAGAATCGCCTATGTAAGGACTTTATGTTCATTAAAAAAAAGAACCAAAAAAACAACCAAGCCCCAACCACCCTCCTCCCCCCCCCCTAAAGAAAGCAAACAACTCCGCTCCACAAAATAAAAACATCCCTTTTCTTCCTAACTTCACAGGCTTCATCCCAAAGCAAAGATGAGCGAACCAGCATCAAAGGCCGCACTCGCCACGTCAGTCGAAGCGAGTCGAACAAGTCTTTGCTCAACGGATACCACCCTCATCACGAAGGAGGCGGAGGAGGTCCGAACCAAAACCCTCTGGAGCGCCAGGCATCTAAAGCCTCTCTACCAATCGGTGGTCAGCACCGAGCCGGAATGTCCGTTTTCCGGGTCGTGGCTGCAGCCAGAGCGTGGAAGAAACTGTCCCAGAGGAAACCACTGGTTCCGGAAAAACCCAAAGTCAGAATGGAAAACACGTACCGGCTGGGCCCCGAACCCGAACACACCTTTAAACCGGATAAAGTGAAAGCCGTCATCAAAGACGTGCTCAGTGGCTTTCTGAGAAACTTTAAGTACACACCAGAAGGGTCCAAACAGATGTGTTTGACGATTTCTTCGGAAATTAAGCACCGTGTGAAGAGGATGAATTTTCCTAGGTACAAAATAGTCTGCAATGTTATCATTATGCAAAATAAAGGTCAAGGTTCGCAGGTTTCGAGTCGGAGTGTGTGGAATGTCGCGACAGATTCCTACGCGTCCCACACGTTCAGCACCAGTCAAGTGGTTTGTGTAGGAAATGTTCACGCCATCTATTTCGAATAAAGACACACGAACCATAAGGGCAGCCAAAGAAACGCTCTCATAATGACCTTATGCAGTTGCCAGCGCCGTGAACCTTTTACCAAAGTGAAGCTACAGCACAAAGAACACCAAGAACAGCAAATCCGGCAACAAGAACAGCAATCTCAACAGCAAGAACAATAAGTGAAACCAAAGAGTCTTCATAACAAGAGGGTCCACTCCTCTCTTTGAGCCAATTAAAAAAGTGTCTTCAAAATTTGGTGGCGCCCTCTTCGCAAACGCGTACCCTTAACGAACAGAGTTACCCTACTTGAGTTTAAAAAATCAAAGTGAAACTAGCAGGTTTTTGAATAAATTTCGGAAGAACGCTTTTTTAAAATGGTTACGCTGACAAAAAACCATTTCCGGAGGAAGGGGTGATTGTTTTCTTCGTTTAATTTGACTTTAGAATGAAAGGCGAGAGATCATTAAAATAACCCCCCCCCCTAAAACTCCGCACTGAACGAACCCGAACTGACTGCGGATGAACAGCAGTCGATCTGCGCACGCAAGGAGGGGCCATTCCTATTCTTCTTCTGGAGAAACGAAAAAGAGCTTCAAAACAGACTGCAGCGCCATCTGTAGCAAAGAGCGAACTTCCGGCGGACACCTTTTTGGCTGAGTGGCCCATCTTGTTATGTACTATCTTTGGTGAAACAGAATTGTAGCTCGATCGATTATCTTGGGGCTGAGCTATTATGTTCGTAAAGTTTGGGAAAAAAAAAAAAACCCTTTTTTTTACCCAAAACCCCCCCAAACCCCCCCCTCCTAACATAAAAAAAAAAAGGAACCCCCCCCCCCCCCCCCCCCCCTTAAAAACCCCAAAGAAAAACAACGGAACTGTTCCATGGATGAAAGAACAACATAACTGACGTGGCCTTGAACTTGACTTTATTCACATTGACCTTCAACTTACCCAATACATACGTCATGGTGCTGTCAATATGGCTTAACTCACTTTTTTTTTTTTCATTATTTGATATAATCGAGAAACCAATATTATTATAAACCGTTCAAATAAAAAATGGAATTAATACATGTAATTATAATAATAATGTGGATCATTTCTATAGCGCCCACTCCCGTGTGAACACATCTCTCGTCGCTTTACATAAATGCATGAACGAACACTATTCCCGCACGCACGCACACACACACACACACACACACACACACACATACACACACAAACACGCACACACACACATACACACTCACACACACACACTCACACATAAACGCGCGTGAGTTCACACTCAGACACGACCAAACACACGCACACATTACACGCACACATGTGCACGCACACATGTGCAAACACACACGCACGCCAAACACACACACACACACACACACACACACACACACACACACACACGCACACACACACACGCACATCTACTTGCTTATCACATGCGCACGCCTACACATCGTTTCGAAATGAGCACAAACAAATACATAATAAAATAGAGTACACGATGCAATTCCCAAAATACATAAATGGATACATAGTCATTTACATAACATTGTACCTTAGATTAATCTACTGACATAAACATGATTTCATTAATAAATGTATCTTTAAAGAAATCTTAAATTTAGACTCAGATGTTGTATGTTTCAAGGGGTTGGGGAAGAGAGTTCCAAACTGATGGAGCAAGGTGGGCTAACGATTTTCCAGCTAATTTTTACCTCCTTTTCTAGGAACTCTTAGAAGATGCTGATTGCCTGATCTTAGTAATCTAGATGGAACATAAAATAAATCTGGATGAGATCACAAAGATATGAGGGAGCTTTGTTACTGACACATTTATGGCATAATATTTCAATTTATGGCATTCTAGCCGACAAGGGGAGCCAATGCAATATTCTTAACATGGGAGTAATGTGATCCCTCTTTTTCTTTAGTACAAGCCAAGCAGCATGATTTTGAAAACGTTGTAACTTGTGACGAGTGGTATTTGGTATGTTAGAAAGTAATGCATTGCAATTATCGACGTGTGAAAACAAGAAAGATGAATTGTCTAAATTTAGGATCACGGCCCGACAATTTTGATAAAAATCAATGCTTAATTATGATGCACCATGAACATGGGAGCTACAAAATGGTTACATTCCACTATTGTTTTACTAGGGCCATAATGGCAGCACCATGACGACATTATCATTATTTTCTTGACCAGATTTTTGGGAATTTTCATAGCAACTGCCAAGGCTTAATTAAACATCTTCTTTTTTTTTTAATCTCAGAGGTGTTACTACTGAATAATTCCCGTGTCCCGCCGAATTAAAGATTCATTTTCTAGCAACTCCTATTTTCGCTAGAGGTTTTCAGTGCTGGAAGAAACTGGAAAAACAGAGTTCGTTCAAGATAGCCCTTAGCTCGCGATGTGGTGCTTTTTAAAAGTCTAGTGTGATACTTTTAATAATAAATATCATTGTGTTATATATCATACTATGCATGTTGAATGTTATCACTCACAAATTGTTATAGTTGAAAATCTTGTTATTCCGTCCCCCATTGTATTATAACTTCTATATTTTTTTTATATTTTTAACATCTATGGTGACGAAGGGAGCACATCATAATGACAGTAAACTTCGATCCTTCTCTCTTTTAATAAATTGTAATATCAAGCGTCTTTTGCCCTTGACGTCAGAGCGATCTACATGAGACCCCACCGAGTCTGGAGACCCGGAAGTGCGTACTATGTCAGATATTGCCCAATGGTTGACTAAAGTTTACTTTTTCAATGACCTCATATGGCATGTATTTTACGATTGTGTCATTCCTTCCTTCACTTTGATATATCCTGTATGTGTGAATGTATTTTATTATGTTGGTGATGAAGTTTACAAAGAGCAAATCAAATAGAAACTCCCAAGTTACGTTTCCCCGTCTTGCAAGATCTAAGTAGCCCGTCTCTAAATTGATCTAAATTGTGTCTGTAGAAGCGTGAAGAATACAATCAAGAAAAATAACCACACCCCTGCTGCATTTTGTGTAACCCTTATTATGCCCCCAACGACACAATTTTAGATCGTTTGAACAGAGTGTAAAATGTACCAATGTGTTGGTAAAATTAACACTAGAGTTGTAAAATATTGTAAGAGTTGGTTGTAATTTCTATGGATTTTACAGAAATGAGTAAGTTATAACAATACGTTAAAAGTGTAATGACCCAACCATCACGTTTTTAAAAAACAGATTAGGATAAAATTGAATAAGACTGTTTCTATTTTGTGAGATCACTTGTAGGGATGTAACAGAGTGTAATATGTACCAAATATGAACATTGTAAAATAGTATAGGTTCAATATTTTTAGTTTATATAAGAGGTGGTACCTCCGAGTGCAACACCCGTCTCCGAAAGAACTGAGCCAAATGGAACATTTGTGTGAAGTGCCTTTCCCAAGGACACAACGTCGGGTCATGCTGGGTCTCGCACCCCAATTTATCCGCAACTTCACGATTACGAGTCTGATAGTCTGTGACCACTAGGCTACCAACGTCCTCTGTACCAATGTATTGGTAAATATTAAATACTAGAATTGTAAAACACAATGAGAGTTGGTTGTTATTACTATAAAATTACAAAAACGAGTAAGTTTTAACAATGTAATAAACGTGTTACAACTGACGGATCAAGTTTTTAAAGAGATTAGGATAAAAGAGAATAGACTGTTTTCAGTTTGTCAGATCACTTACAGGTTTTATCATAGTTTATTATGTACCAATGTGTTAATAAAATTAATAAGTAGAGTTGTAAAAAACAATAAAAGTTGG
>NW_004797329.1:1910853-1913353 GCF_000002075.1 Aplysia californica | reverse complement strand
AGAATATTTGTTTACTTATCATCCGCATATAATGTTGTAATATTTTAACATTTAAAAGATGCGTGTAATTTCTTGTTTACAAAGATATCTCGTGAACAAAGCATTCTGAGAGTAATACGTGTATCAGTTGAAAAAGTAATATGGAAATATATATTCTTAAAAGCGTAAAGGAAGTGCGCAGGTATAAAACATACAGAAAGGTCATTGGAAATATAGCTAGATAGCTAGTCAAGCAGTCAGACAGACAGACAGACAGACAGACAGATAGACAGACAGATCGACAGATAGATAGACATATGACAGATAGACAGATAATCCGCAACACTGGGAGTGTTAAGACAAAAGTATGTAATCAAAAAGGATAAATAAATCACAGGACAGTATAATAATATTATGTTATCAATCAAAACAAAGTAGCTTAAAATATAACAGTATGAGGGAGAGAGAAATGTTGAGATTGTTCCTATATCTCTTGCAGAGGGATCCATTTGGCAATAGTATCCACAGTAACAATGTGTGAAAAGTATCTAAAGCGCTGAAAAGTAAACTGTTTTTTTTTTAAAACTCCACTTTATAATACAATATAGTCCTTCCCCTTTTGGATGAGAAAACCCATTATGCCAGGAAACCAACATAAACGTAAATTTCGACCCGTTTAAGAATGTTAAAGCTCATGTGGCCCCACCGAGACGGAAGACCAAGGTCGAGCGTACTGGGTCATGTTATTGTTCTGAATAGGAGGCTAATGTTTCCTTTAACTAAAACACAATCTTCGCTTATCACACATACAGCAACTCTGAGACCGAGAAGAGTTACTTAAATTGCTTTAAGAGACAAAGACAACGAGTGGAATTTCTGTTTCCTTCTTGTACAGATGAAACATGCCTTACAAATAAAAAAAATAATCATAATCATTGAAATCCTGAGGTAGGTTTCCAAATAGAGGAACAAACATAAAAAAACCAGTAAAGAATTATGAGTCATTTTTTTCTTTTATAATGGACTTTTGCTCTTGTTCGTGTGTTTATTTACTTGTCTGTTTAGTTGATGTTAGATGTGTTTTTTACGGCAAACGTTTGTACCAGACTACTTGTGAGATATTATCCTGCATAGAAAATGTAGCCACAGCCTAACAGATCACTTAATAAATAAAGAAAAGCGTTATAAATAGATGTGTATATATATTATAGAGAGAGCTCTCGGTATATTGTCACGTGAGAGGATTGTGAAACCCAAGAAGCAAACATGTTAATAAATTAAATAAATAGTCGAAAGGGGATTAATCAAAGAAAAAAAACACACCATACATTCATAAGGTAGAGCATCAGAGCACCCTCACAAATGTTACTGCCCTACTTCTACAGGACTTCAAAAAGATCATATTAAGTCTTTTAGAGGAACAAGATGATCCCTTAGTTAAAAATTGTTTTCCAATTATTTATCACATATGCGATTTGAGTACATGGAACATTCATTACGGCTTGGTAAATGTGAGCAACGATACCGAGGGCTCTATAAGTTAGTTAACAAAGAACAGTACCTGATTAATTATTATTGCTTTCATAGATTACACCAGGCGAGTAAAAAAGCAGTCTTTTAATTAAGCCGTTATCCGCCATTGCATGCTGTGAGGATAACCTGTCGTGTGTTGTTTTCCCATTTCTATTACAAATCGTTTTCCTTTTTTAAATTAAAATCATTTACCCATTTCAATTGAAATTGTTTTCCCTTTTAAATTACAGATCAGTTTCAATTTTGAATAAAAATTCATCCTTCATTTTCAATAAAATCATTTCCCCCTTTCAATGAAAAATCACCTTCCCTTTTCAATTAAAACCATCTTCCCATTTCAATCGTCTTCCGTTTTAAAATAAAAAAAATTACTTTCCCTTTTTAATTGAAAACTAATTCTCCCTTAACAATTAAAACATTGTCCTTTTAAAATAAAAAAAATCCTTTTCCATTTTCAAATAAAAATCATGTTCCTTTTTCCAATAATCAAAACTCAAAACCAGGGAAAACCCTGGAAGTTCAGACCAAAATTTAACGTATCCATAGCGCAATGAAGCCTGTCTTCTTTTTCCATCCTCTCGGCTCTCTGTTTTAGGATAGAGGCACTGAGGGCAGAATAATGACGATTAAGGAAGTTATGGGATTTGATCCAAACATGATCAAATTTGATTTGCTGACACACACAATCACTAAAAATAAGTTTACAATTTTAACGCAGGATGAGAACTATCAAAGGAACGGTGTAGGTAGACTCAATCATGATGACTATATTATGCTCAAACAAGAATATTATTGTTTTCTTCGCTGTTTTCACTAAAGATTTTGGGGGGCTATCCAGCGGTTTCGGGGCGTCTAAAAACCTCTGAAGATTTGATCGGATGTCTTTGCCAGTCCTCGATTACAGAATACAACAGAACAGATGGTACTTGAAGTCGAAGAAATGCTCAAAGATCAAAGGTCAAAGTTCAAAGTTTGGAGGCGAGTCTCA
>NW_004797329.1:1900853-1905853 GCF_000002075.1 Aplysia californica | reverse complement strand
CAATATTAAAACAACGCAAAAGGGATAACAGAACTACTTCACTTCAGTCCGCGATTACGCGAAGAATGCGAATAAGTTCAACCCCCCTTCTATCCCTCCAAGTCCCCTCCGCCATGTCCACAGCATCGTGACACTTCCAAGGTCTTTGTAGCCCTCGTTAATTGTTTCAGAGAGAACAAACAAAAAACAAAAAACCCCGACGGAAGTGGAAGCAATTTCATCCAGTAATTACTTCTAACTATATCACGACTCTTAAAGGTCAGGATGAACTTATTATATTCTAATTGACAATATATAGTACACGTATAGAAGATATAGTTGGGCCATGGGGACTGGGTAAAGAGAATGAACGCGGGGAACGACTTGTAGAATGGTGCAGAGAAAATAATTTTATGATATCACACACCTGGTATGAAAATCACCCAAGAAGACTTGGAAGAGTCCTGGCGATAGAAGTAGAAACCGAATAGACTTCATACTTATACAGAAACGTTTTAGAAATACAATTAAATCATCTAAATCACTGACAGAAGCAGACTGTGATAGTGACCATGTACTAGCCATGTGTAAAATGCGGATAAGACTGAAGAAACTTAAAAAGTCAAAGTACCCACCCAAATTTGACATAGGTCTTTTAAGGATAAATCAAGAACTGAAAGAACGTTTTCCATATGTAAGCAATAAATTTCAAGCTTTGGAATACATTACTAAATCGGAAGAACTATGGAGGAAAATGGAAGACTCAATAATGGAAGCTGTGGAAGAAAATATACCCCCGAAAGTTAAAAAAGCTAATAAAAAATGGATGACCCAGGACATCTTAAAACTAATGGAAGAGAGAAGAAAGGCAAAACCAAAGGTGGAGAAGTACACCATCTTAAACAGGGAAATAAAGAAAAAATGCAACGAAACATGAATAAATGATCAGTGTCAACACATAGAGAAGAACCAAAACAAAGACAGCAAATACATGCATTCCAAAATCAAAGAAGTAAGTGGGATAAACAGATGCTCAAATACAGGATGCATAAGATCAAAAGGAGGAGATATTTTAATGGACAACGGGGATGTCTTAAACAGATGGTCAGAATACATAGAAGAACTTTTCAAAGATAACAGAGGAGAAAAACCGGTAATAAAGAATGAAATAAATGGACTACCAATACTGAAAGCAGAAGTACAAGCTGCCATTAGGAAAATGAAACAAGGAAAAGCCACAACGTCAGATAATATTCCAGTTGAAGTAATTGTCGCGTTTGAAGAACTAGGCACTGAAATAACAACAAAGCTCCTAAGTGCTATTTACGACAGCGGTGAGATCCCAAAAGATATGATGAAGTCAGTTTTTATAGCTCTACCTAAATCTCCAGGTGCCACTGAGTGTGATATGCATAGAACAATTAGCCTTATGAGTCATTTTACAAAATTTTTGCTGCGAGTAATAACGGGAAGATTGAGAAAAAGCGTAAGACCAGAGATATCTAAAACGCAATTCGGCTTTGTTCCTGACAAGGGCACCAGAAATGCTATATTCACCTTAACAATGTTAAAGGAAAGATGTATTGAAGCATAGAAAGATCTGTATTTATGTTTCATAGATTATTCAAAGGCGTTAGATGAAGTTAGACATGATGAGCTATTTAAAATACTGTACTAGAAAAGCTAGACATAGATGGAAACGTTCTAAGAATTATCAGGAATTTGTACTGGGACCAAAACGCTGCTGTACAAATTAATGGAGAATACAGTGAATATAAGCAGATTAGGCGAGGAGTGGAGCAATGATGTGTTATGTCACGAGACCTCTTTAACATGTACAGAGAAACAATCCTTAGAAACATAGAAGAATGTTCAGGTCTCAAAGTAAATGGAGAAAATATTAATAACATCAGGTATGCAGATGACACAGTTTTAATAGCAGGCTCAGAAAAGGACCTTCAATTGCTTCTAGATACTGTTGTAACAGGAAGTGAACGTAAAGGATTAGTGTTGAATGTAAAAAACCCAGAATGCATGGTAATATCCAAAAAAGCAGCAAAGCCTTGTTGTAATCTCATTAGCAAAGGTGAAAAGATCAAACAAGTCAAACAGTTTAAATGTCTAGGATAAATGTTAACATCTGATGCCAAATGTTCCACAAAAATAAGACGGAGAATTACAATGGCTAATGTCAGTTTCAATAAAATGAGCCCAATCCTGAAAAATAGAAACCACTCAATGAACACCAAAATGAAAGTTCTGAAATGCTATGTTTGGTCAACCCTTCTATATGGCTGTGAATGCTGGACAATTGAAGACGTCAACACAACAATAAAAAAGACAAGTTGGAAATATCTGGGACATGTTCTGAGAATGCCAAAGACGAGATGGCTTTATCAGACATGGCATTGGAAACGAACAGGGAAGAGAAAGCGGCGAAGACCAACAGGGAACCTGCAGAGGCACAATAAGAGAAGAGGCAACCGCCGAGGGTCTAGATGTGCCAAAATTAGAGAAAGTGGCCCGAGACATACATGCGTGGCGTCGATTGCTCTCCGCCTTATGCACATGACGGTGTAGGGAGATAGTAAGTAAGTAAGTAAACCAAAGTGACAAGCTCTCGGCACGTTTTTAAAGCAACCGTCGAGGACATTAAAAACAGTTTAAGTGTTCCATTAATAAGTAAGACATGACAACACCAACAAAATTGCTGAAATTGAGACCTGTGGTTTAATAGTTTATCACCTTGGGGACCATTTCTTGAAGCAAAATAAAATCAATCCACTATCAATCGTCGAATTCTCCAAATTCCAGGACTATCAAAAGTTCCTCCAGTTCTTTTGGATCGTATAGCATAAAGCTACTTTGCTTTGCATAAAATCAAGTTACAAACAGAAATAAAGATATTATATTGCAATGGAACATTTAAGTTTGCCCAGTGTCATACGACAATCCCGGGCCTTTATTCAGCTCTGAATGACTACAATCTCGACACAACATTTAGAGGTGTATGCAAATTCCTAGTAATCGCACTGACGTTTTTTTATGTCGATCAACAAGGACATCATTGACAGCATCCCCAACTTCGTCAACAGAATGATGCACTGGACACCTTTGCTGCAGCAAAAGAACGAAGGGTAGAATTTTTCTTAAAAATACGTGCTCTCTAAAGAGGCAGGAAGAAGTTGCAGGATTATGTAAGGTCGTGGGTTCGAATCCCGTCAGGGGCCCGACGTTGTGTCCTTGGGAAAGGCACTTTACACGAATTTTCCTCACTTCACCCAGGTGGGAATGGGTACCCGGCTATAGACAGCGAAAGATCTTGTCAGTTTGTTGTTAGTGTTTGAGCGCTTAATCAGCTGCTTGCACTGTATGCTTCCCGGGAAGCTGAGAATGTTTCGGAGTGTTCTGTGGTCTGCTGGGGTAATAATATAGTGTAAAGCGCATAGAGCCTGCTGTTGAGCGGGGATATGCGCTATACAAATGCTATTTATTATTATTATGCTGCTTTATTTAGTTTTGTTTTTATTTCTAAAGTTTCTCTGACCTTCTGTCTATCTTTTCCTGGCCCCACCTCTTTGTTTCTCACCCCATTTCTTCTTCTGATGTTCCAAGTTTTTCGTAGGCATCTCAATTCCCAGGTGTTTATTTTACTTTGGTGACTTTTTAAAAATTGTCCACGAATGGGGATGGTAGCATAGTGTTAGAATAAAGTTGCTATTAATGATTTGGAGCTTTGTTCTATTGTGATGTTGGGTCTGAAACTAATGTGGTACCAGTTGGTAAGGCACATGTTTGGTCTTTTTTTTATTTTCTGGTTTCTATTTCTTTGTCTATCTTTTCATTTTGGTTGAACTCGCTTCCCAGGCTTTTGACATTTTCTACTTGCTAACTTTTTTTTCTTAAGTCGGCTATGATGTTTAGTGAGCCTGGTGTTTTCCTGATTTTCATCAACTCTGTTTTGCTTGTGTTGACCGTCATGTTGTGGTCTTCGCAGCTTTTGTTCAGTTCGTTTACGTATTATTTGAGAGTCTTCTCGTTGTCGCTCAGTATGCTTCTATTGTCAACGAAAAGAAACTCGTTGATTTTTTTGTCTTCTGGTTTAGCTTCTGCTGTTATTTTTTCCACGTATGTTATGAAAACAAGAAAGGAAGAGTCTCTCTGACTTCCTCAAATCATTTTTTTCTTTATCTTCTCTTTGCCTTGAAGCCATCTTATCACATAGTGTATGTCTTTGAGACTGGCTGCTTCGGTTCCATTCTCACAACGTTTCCATCATCACCATCAATGCCTTTCTCACTCCGCTTAAGGGTATAGGCCACAAACACTTTCCAACTTTCCCTAACCCAGGCTTGCCTCTTGATATTATTCCATGCCTTCCCCTTTCCCGTACACCATTCTCTGTGAATCTTCTGCAGGTTCCAAAAAGGTGTCCAAATGTGAGGCAGCTTGGTGGAATCAGGCTCTCGTTAAATTTTGGGCATGTAGAGTAATTGGTATCATCTTAATTAAAGCTTGTTCACTTGTCTTTATTTGGAAGAAAACAATATCAATTTATCTAGAATACACGTCGAGATATTTGCGAATGAAGGAGGTGGGGGTCATCTGTTGTCAGAGGTAAAATTAGAGAGAAAATGGCCGCCAAAGATTAATTATTTCCTTAGCATAAGAGCCCGTGGTAACTGAAAATATTTTTTTTGGTACCTTTAATCAACGTTTTTCAGAAAAATTCACACAGAAATGAGTTCTTTAATGGGCGCGAATGGTGTTGAGCCAAAAAAAAAAATCCATAAAAATTCACAATCTGCGGAAAAATGCAAGTTTCTTCATTTTGATTATTTCGGCGAGAGCCTGGTTCCTCCACGCTGCCTCACAAATGTCTTAATTTGTTGTTTCTCGACGTATTTCCTGTTTGATTCAAGAGTACAAGGGGAAAAACACAATTCTCAATTTTTGCCCTCTCCTACACTTTTACTTTTCGTTTGACATATAACCACCCCCATCCCCCGCACACACACACA
>NW_004797329.1:1893481-1899517 GCF_000002075.1 Aplysia californica | reverse complement strand
CCCCCCCAAGCAATTAGCGAGTACCTACACAACCATTACTTCAGTGGAAAGTGTCTTTTTTATGTTTTACGGCGTTCACAACTACATGAGGCCATAATATGAGCGCGTGGGACACATCAAACATTTTCAGTTGATAGGAAGTTTTGAATTTTGCCTGGGTGGCAGTTGAAGCCTACTCTTATCGATTTTGGACTACCAAGGGATCTTTAACGTGCGCAACTTGCACACGGGACCTCCGAAATTTATCGCCCATATCCAAGAAGGCGAGGTGCTAGATCTTACCTTCCATAAGATCAGGGGTGTGGCTGAAAGACAGCAGTATGAAAGAGCCAAAGAGTAGCTGTAGAAATGCTTCAGAAAGAGTCAGGAACCCAGAGGAGGGGATAAAGGAGGTGAGGGGGTGGGGGCAGAAGGTGGAGACAAAAGCAGACGACAGAACTTTGCTAGAGAGCAGGTAAGGATGTGACAGAAAAAAAAAATTAGAGATGAAAAATTCCGTCGCTATGCGTATTCGAACCCGGGACCTATTGAATGAGAGGCGAACACCGTAACCTCTCGACCACGAGAGCCCCCAGGTCTTCCTTCGCATCCGCTGTGTTCTCAAGTATACACTAGTCCTATATTATAAAGCATACTTAATCTACCAAAATAATGATAATAGCGATGATATAGTATTAATACAAATGACAATAATAAAAGTAATAGTAGTAGGCTATTGTAAAATGTGAGGCAGCGTGGTGGAATTAGGATCTCGTCAAAATAATCAAATTGAAGAAACTTGCATTTTTCCACAGGTTTTTGAATTTTTATCAAATTTTTGTTTTTTGGCTCAACACCTTTCTGGCCCATTAAAGAACTCATTTCTGTGTGGATTTTTCTGAAAAAGGTTGATTAAAGGCACAAAAAATGTAAGTTTTCAGTTACCATGGACTTTTCAAATTTGGGAATAACTAATCTTTGGCGCCATTTTCTCACTAACTTTACCTCTGAAAACAGGCATTTGCAAATATCTCGAATTGTATTCAAGATAAATGGATATTTTTTTCATTAAAAAAAGACAAGTGAACACGCTTTAAGATTATACCAATAACTCTACATGCCCAAAAATTGACGAGAGCCTGACTCCACCACGCTACCTGACAAATATATTAATAATAATACTAGTAATAATTATAACACTACTACGACTAAATCGATAACAATGATAAAGATATTAATAAATTTATATATTAAGAATGATAATAACATGATAATGATAGGCTTATCATAAAATGATTTACTATTATTATTACTCTTGTCATAATAACCATTATTGTTATTGTTATAATAATGATTAAAATTATTATAATTATTAATTTCTATCATTACCATTATTGCTATTATTCTTATTCTTATGATTATGATTATGATTAATACGATTGCTATTATTACTAATATAAATTATATGATGATGATGATGATGATGATGATGATGATGATGATGATGATGATGATGATGATGATTGTAATATTTATTAATTCTTTTTATTGTTAAAATTTTTATTATTATTATTATTATTATTATTATTATTATTATTATTATTATTATTATTATTATTAATTCTGCTATCATTATTATTATTGTTAAGATTATGATGATTATTACGATGATGGTGATTGTTGTTGCTGTTATAATAATAACAATAATAAAAATAATATTATTATTATTACTATTTTTATTATCAATATCCATGTTATTATTATTATTATTATTATTATTATTATTATTATTATTATTATTATTATTATTATTATTATTAATATTATTATTATTATTATTATTATTATTATTATTATTATTATATTAATATTATTATTATTAATATTATTATTATTATTATTATTATTATCATTATTAATGCCCTGTGCACACCTTTACACACACACCTTTGCGACCTCATGTGTCTATCTTCCTTTGATGAAAAGAGAAAGTTAAGGAAAGTAGTGGCATGCCAATATGTGTGCTTTCTTTATTTTGCAAGAACTTGTGAGAAGAGACCAAGGATTAAGATCCATTTCACATTTAGCCTAATGAACGTACACTGTATTTTAAACGGTCTTCGGTTATATAACTGAAACAATTTACAAAAAATAATATATTAAAAAATAAAGAAAAATAACCCCACGCCAATACAGCAGAAACGTTCGCCAGTTTATGATGAGTAACTTTGTAAAGAGACACGTTGATGCAATGTGAGATCGTATGGTCATGCGGTCAACGAACTCTTAATTTTGTTCCCACAAACATCCTGTTCGGTGACATTTCAAGAACATTTTTTGTTTCGATATGACCTTCTCATGGTCGCAATTTTTTTGTCTTGTTTACTCCAACAAAATGCAAATTTATTTGGCCTTTTGATCTATGTCTTTTAACCAGTGCTGTGTTTTTGTCTTGACATAAATACCTGGCTCTTTTGTGGACAAACTGTTAAGCAGGGGGCTCTCGTGGCCTGGAGGTTAAGGTGTTGGCCTCTCATTCAAAGGTCCCGGGTTCGAATCCGGGTAACGACCAAAAAATTTTCTTCACTAAAATTGTCTCCTTTCACCTCCTTTCCTGCTCTCTAGCAATGTTCTGTTGTCAGCTTTCATTTCCACTTTCTGCCTCCACCCCCTCACCCCCTTTGCCCCCTCCTCTGGGCTCCTGACTCTTTCTGCAGCCTTTCTACTGCTACTCCTTGGCTCCTCATTACTGCTGTCTTTCTGCCACACCCCTGATGTTCTGGTAAGAAAGATTTACACCTTGCCTTCTCGGACAAGGGCGAAAAATCTCGGAGGGCCCGTGTGCAAGTTGCGCACGTTAAAGATCCCTTGGTGGTCTAAAATCGATAATAGTAGGCTTCGGCCGCCACCTGGGCAAAATTCAAAATTTCCTACCAACTGAAAATATTAGGTGTGTTCCGCGCGCTCATATGACCTTATGCAGTTGCGAGCGCCGTAAAACACTTTACAAAAACAAAAGACAAACTGTTAAGCAGTTTCAGATAACGCGAGGTCGAGTCGGAGGCAGATTCGGTGTTTGGCGTATTTTCAAGACAAAAAGGAAATACTTTCTTTTCTTTATGGTTGTTTCATTTTTAAAAATGTGAGAAAATGTTGATGTTTAATTCTTAGTAGATCTATATATGGAGAGGTGCAATTCCTCTTTTTTAATCAGCCAATTTTGTCACCTAAGTTTTGTACTTACTTACTTAATTGGTTGGGGAATAGGTATCGTTGTAAGTGGTACAATGACATAGCTACTCCTGTCCCTCCTCTCCAGGATCCATGAAAAGGTTGGCTCTAGTGCCGGGCGGCTAGGTTCCCAATTATTGAAAGCTGGGAATTGTAGGAATCGACTCCGAACCCAATTACTTACTTTCTACTAAAGTGATTTCCCCCGGTGGTTATCTGGTTGGCTCCGCGAACTTCTTCAGGATTTAGGATAACCTTGATTTCGGAACACTACGAAACATCAACTTTTATTTTCCCAAAACAATTTGTTTTTTTTTTTAAAAAGAAGATGATGATTTTTATGATTGAACGGACTGGTAACCGTTGGTTTATGTAAAAAGGAGTCGGAACTTTTCTTCCGTAGCATTAATCGTGGGGATCGGTTCCGGAATCGAATCTTCGCCCAGCTCTAGTTGGCTCTCCTCGACCCTCTTGAGACATCAGTTTTCCGCGGTCTTTCCATTTGTGTGTGATGTGGAGCCTTCATCTTCTCTGTTAAGTTTTATACCAACACAAACGTCCCTCAAACGCCGCCTCTATTCTGACGCATTTGCACTAAAAGAAAAACATCTGAGTAAAAATGAATAATCAAAGAAAAAAAAACCCCAAGTCAGTTTGATTTTATCAATTTTGTCAGAATATACTGTACTTGCTACGGTTTGGTAGAAATTTGTTATGACAGTAAACAAACTGCTGTTTTGTGAGCCAGCTGAACTGGCGCGCCGCATTTTAAGACTAAAAGGCGGATCGTGATTTGTCATTTTTCCACATTATTCCTTTTGTTGTATTGTCATTATTGTTTGCTGTTGCATACTCGGTATAGTATTTGCTTGAGGGGTGGGGGAAAGAAAGGAAAGAAGGGGGGGGGGTGGCACACACATATACGAACAGACACACAAGAGTGATAGATAGATAGATAGATAGATAAATAGTGAGAGAGAGATAGATAGATAGATAGATAGATAGATAGATAGATAGATAGATAGATAGATAGATAGATAGATAGATAGATAGATAGATAGATAGATAGAGAGAGAGAGAGAGAGAGAGAGAAAGAAAGAGAGAGAGAGAAAGAGAGAGATACGCATACACACACTCTCTCACATACATAAATACAAAGCGAAACCACTAACATCATTGGCTTGTAGAGTCATCTATGAAAGGTTGTATTCTGAATAGCAGACTGTCCCATCCAGAGACGCAAACCTGCAAAAGCAAATTTAGAATCTCATGTGTGAAGATTACGGAACAATTGCATTATGACGCCATTTGTAATGGATGTTTGTTTTGACTCCATTTCTTTTTCGATCGTCTTCTGTGTTTTTAGTCTTGAACTTCTTCAAGTTCAAGTTGTTTCTATTTTTCTTTTCTCTTGATTTGTCTTATATATAGGTTAGATTCTTCACCGTCACAAACAGAAGACCTAGGTTTGATTCCCATTAGGGGAGAATTCTTATCGCGTCGCTCAGTCTTTCTGCTGGAACGTTGTATCCCTCTCAAGCAGGGTCGAATCCTGTCTCCTAGGTTATTAACATTGTGCGATGGGGGCGGGGCGTAAAACAAGTACTTTGAAAATAATATTTAACTTATTTATAATAATAGTTTGTAGTCTAGCAACACTATTTCTGTACCCTAGAATTACTAAGTTATATCTGACCAGCACCTAGTTTAGAGACATTTGGCGTAAAAAAATATGTTGAGCTTCACAACATAAAATTGTCAAGCTTTTTCGAATGCAATTCTTTGAATATATTGATAACGACTCCCGAATAATCTTACCATTTTTTTACCTCTGTGTTTTAGTAACGCAAAACGGCCAAAAATGTCAGGTAGAATTTTGTAATTCTAAGGAAGCGATTTGTTGGCGGTCAATGCAATTTAAGAGTAACTCTCGGAACTAACATACTATTCATTGTATTTTCCCATCTCAGTCCACATAAGGATGAACATCATGGTCGTGTACACACGAACCTCCTAAACAACTACATTGTACTTGTACAAATGACAACTTCCCATTTCCCAAACACCAAACAGAAAAGCATATAATTTACCAGTGAATGGGTAAGCTACATAAACAAATTGTGACTAAAAACCCCCAAACCCGAACAAAAACAAAACGAAACAAAATTTAAAAAAACAACAACAAAAAACACAACAAAACAAAACAATATCAGTCCAACTGCGATGAGCATACCCATAAAACAAAGAAAAACACCCCCCCCCCAAAAAAAACAAAAACAAAACACCCAACAACACACACACACACAAAAAAACCACGCAGCGTTTTGTCGTCAAAGTAGTCATATCTTTATTTGCTTTTCTTCTTGTGACATTTTTGTGAGAAGAAATAAAGTCTATGAAATGGAACATTTTAAAAATCACGAAACTGTTCAACCATACAGACATAACATTCACCCCACGAGCAGGATCTAACAATGACAGAAAAGGGTGATTCTTTGGGTACTGAGATCTTCACTCTAGCACAAACAGACATAAACATAGTGAAATACCTCCCCGCCCCCTCTCTCCCATAATAAAAAAGGTGTACGTTTGTACAGATACACACGTACCACACACCCTCTCACCCACACACACACTTATACATAATAATGATATACAGGTGCCATGTACACGCAAACAAACATACATACACACACTTGCATATACACGCACGTACGCACACACACACACACACACACACACACACACACACACACATACATACATAAGTACACACACAAACACTCGCGCACACATGAATATACGCGCAAACACACAAACACACAC
>NW_004797329.1:1888684-1892755 GCF_000002075.1 Aplysia californica | reverse complement strand
AAAAAAACAAACAACACACACACACTCACAGACACACACACAAACAAACACACACACACACAAATCTCAGATCAACATCGTAACGGCTGTAAGAACCCCTACCCTCCCCCCCAAAACAAAATAATATTAAAAAACCAAAAAACAAAAAAACCCACTAACATTTTTTAATGGAAGGGAGATAATACTTGCGGAATCGAAAGTGGAGTGATGACTTCTTACAGTTAACTCCCCTATCATTGGCTCCTCACTCTTCACAGCCTCTAATTGGGTTCACTGCTTCGAAATTTAAAGTTGATCGAAAAACCAATCACACCCCCCCAAAAAAAAACCCAACCCCCCCCCCAAAAAAAACAAAAACAAACATACAATCAATCAATCAAACAAACAAACAAACACATGAGCAATCAAAATAAACAAAAAAGTACAAAACGCGCTCTCCCATATAATGCCAATTGCATCACACCTTGGCTTTTCAACTACATGTTGTCATACTTCAATAATACCCTTTTTTCGGTAATAAAAATCACACGCAGCTATTCTGGCCTCTCAAACACATTTGCACAGTCTCAAAACCGAATCAGTCATAATCTTCTTTTACATCAAGAAGGTACAACAATTTTCATTTCAGCTGAAATTTACAAATTCGCCCACCCACACATATTTTTATTGCACAGAAACGTCCGGGATATCACGTTATTGGCGAGGCAACATGTCCCTCAAATACGACATATCACGGTGAAAAAAAATATTAGTTTACGTGAATTGCTCATTAGGATCAAAACACACATACACACACACACAAACACGCAAGCATTATTTTGTTATCGAGTTTTGGTTTTACATGATGCTGTCAAGCCCCTGCTGCTACTGCTGTTGCTGTTGCATCTGTTGCTGCTGCTGTTGGTGCTGTTGCTGTTGCTACTGTTGCCGTAACTGCTGTTACTGTTACTACTGTTGCTGTTAATACTGTTGCTGTTGTTGTTATTACTGTTACTACTGTTATTGTTACTACTGTTACCGTTAGTACTGTTGCTGCTGTTGTTGTTGTTACTGTTAGTAATACTACTATTATTGGTACTGTTTGTGTTTCTTCTTGTTTTACTGCCGTTCATGTTGGGGTTTTTTTTTATTGGGGGAGAGGAGTTTTTGTCGGTGTTGTCTGTTTAAGTGGCGTCGCGGTGGTAGTCCAGGGGTTAGTTTACCGGACTCATTACCGTGAGGTTCAAACGCAGGCCCGAGGGTGTGTCCTTGGGAAATACACTTTTGTTTTTTTGTTTTTGTTTTTGTAAAGTGTTTTACTGCGCTCGCAACTGCATAAGGTCATATGAGCGCGCGGGACACACCTAGATCTAATATTTTCAGCAGATAGGAAATTTTGATTTTTTGCCCGGGTGGCGGCCGAAGCCTACTATTATCGATTTTAGACCACCAAGGGATCTTTAACGTGCGCAACTTGCACTCGGGCCCTCCGAGATTTTTCGCCCTTGTCCGAGAAGGCTAGGTGTAGATCTTTCCTACCAGAAGATCTGGGGTGTGGCAGAAAGACAGCAGTAAGGAGGAGTCAAGGAGTAGCAGTAGAAAGGCTGCAGAAAGAGTCAGGAGCCCAGAGGAGGTGGCAAAGGAGGTGAGGGGGTGGAGGCAGAAAGTGGAAATGAAAGCAGACAACAGAACATTGCTAGAGGGCAGGAAAGGAGGTGAAAGGAGACAATTTTAGAGAAGAAAATTTTTTGGTCGCTACCCGGATTCGAACCCGGGACCTTTGAATGAGAGGCCAACACCTTAACCTGTAGGCCACGAGAGCCCCCAAAGACACTTTACAAAATGTTCCTCTTTTCACCCGGGTGGGAATGGGTACATGGCCACAGATATCGGTTCTTCAGTTGGCCCGTATAACTTCTCCTGTAGTGTATAGGGTTGGCTACATTCCCCCCGTTTCTTATTTCAGGGCCCTCTGTGTCCTGCGCGACTGGAGGATGTGATCCACAGTTTGGTTCGCTTCCCCACACTGCATTTTTGGTGACTGTAGTTGTTTAAAACATCTGTGCATGTGTTGTCTCAGTCTTGTGTGCTGTTTTGTTAGTCTGAAGACAATAACTTGTTCTTGGCTATACAGCTCATGGTAGTTATCTGGTGTCTATGGTGCTATAAATAGTATTTTTAATGAGAGCTTTCATTTCTGTGTAGTTAATGATGTTAATCGCAAGGCAGTTCAAGCAGCAAGCAAGCGCGAGTAGAGACTATTCCTTCAATCCATCAAAAGTTTCGTGCCTTGTAATTTATACATACTTTCATTCATTAAAATATAACGAAGACAAGCTGATAAACTATACCAAGGCCAGAAGGAAAACTTTTACAGGAGAGAGAATAAAACTTTAAAAAAAAAAATTGTACCTTCATTATGCATTTTTTTCACTTTTTTTTTTCAACATTTAAAATATGTATTTCGACAAAATATTCCTAGAATACATATAACAGATGCCGCCACAGATTAAGAAACTTCAATTTAAAATAAACATTCCATATTAAATTTTGGGCTTTGGTACATTTTAACAGCTGTCCCACAATTTTCTCAAGAGAAAAAAAGTCGAATCAGTCACTCTGAAACATTTGACGACATGATATCACGACTCGTCCAGCTGTAGAAATAGTCACAGTAACAAAATAATATAAATCACATTATCTAATGAGATGAGATCAAATGGTAAAACGTTGCGACCCGCGCTTTTTCGAGACACTCGCACATCGACTGCGCACGCTATTTCGGCTATTTCCGTTTTCCGTCGTCGCGAGCGGAGATTGTTGACTTCCGCTTCGACTCATCGTTTTACCCCCAGTTGCCATTTTATGGTAGCCAGTCGTGACAGACACAGAGTGATAACGAGGCCGCTGCTGTTGCTGTTGCTGCTGCTGCTGTTGCTGGGTGCTCTTAGCGGTGAACTCCACTACAGCCTCGGCGTAGTCCAAACATAGAGAGTCTGCCCACGATTTGGGCGGGAAGCCTTCCAGAAATCCACAATGACCTCCCTTGCTCGTGACCGCGAGCAGAAAATTTGGATAACATTTGAAAAGATCGAAGGGAATGTCTGCACACTGGCATGTGGGATCGTCTAAACTGTTGATGCACAACAGGGGAACCTCGATATCGTCTACGTCACGTATCGGGTTGTTCATCTCCCAGAACTGCTCCACGTCCTGGTAGCCGTAGAGCGGACAGAAGAGGGAGAGGTCAAGGTCGGAGAAGTTCCAGGCCGACACAGCTTTGTCCACCTCCAGAACGGTGCTCAGCGCTTTGGCGTGTCGGAACAGCAGAGTTTTCAACCTGACGAGCAGGACGAGGTCGTAGAGGTTGGAGATGGCGGAGGAGAAGCGGAGGGGGACATCGTAGCACGGGGAGATGCACGCGCCCACTGTGAGTAGCGCTGAAGAGCCGAATTCTCCTGTAGATAGAGGATAGACTGGGCTTTTTAACAGTCAGCTAGTTAGCCGTTTACGGAACTTGCAAACACAATTGGGTATAAATTCTGCATTAAAATTCTTTTGGTAAGAGTTTTGCGGCACTTGCAACACAATAAAGTCGTGATCGTATAAGTGCCGAAGATTAGAGGTGTTAGAAGAGAGAAACAAACCTAAAGAAAGAGAAGAAGAGATATATGGAGGGCACCTGCAGTACAATTAGGTCAAACCTCTAAAACATTATCTATACAGAATAAATTAAACACGATAAGAATGCACATCGTGTAAATAACTCAATAACCCCAAAATGGACATCTCAGTTACTTTGTAAAAAAAAAAAGCCGAAGATTAGAGGTTTTATAATCAAGTAATAAACACTAAAAAGAAAAAAAAAAACGAAGGAGGAGAGATAAAAAGATAGATTTTTGATTGGAAGGAAGGAGCAAACCACACCAGAGCACCTGCTAATCACCAGCATAGAATGATTTGATTGTTTGAGTAAATCGAAGTGCAATAGAACTTACGATTAGGAAAGATAAGGTACATCTTATCGAACAGATCGAACAGATCCTAGCACATTCGTTTGGTGTTTCACCACGTATACATGTACAAACACAC
>NW_004797329.1:1884436-1887576 GCF_000002075.1 Aplysia californica | reverse complement strand
ATAGACAGAGATAAAGAGAGAGTGAGAGCGAGAGAGGCAGAAAGAAAGTGAGAGAAAGAAAAAGAGAAAGAGAGAGAAAGAAAGAGAAAGAGAGAGAGAGAGAGAGAGAGAGAGAGAGAGAGAGAGAGAGAGAGAGAGAGAGAGAGAGAGAGAGAGAGAGAGAGGGTTACTGACCTAAGTAAGACATAAGTAGACCGCATCCTGTACCGTAAGCCACAGCGGCTACCGGAGCCTTGGGAAGCCGTTGACGTATATACTTGACCACCTGTCGCAAGTCACTGGGGTCGCCAAAACTCTGGCCAGACAAAGAACAAAAATTAAAAAAGTGAGACATTGTGTTGAAATCGGTGATTTGTCAAAATGATAATGAAGAAACGAGCACGGTACGTCAGTTTGGCAATTTTTATGGAAGTTTTGTTTTAGTTTGTTCTGGGTTGTTTGGCCTAACACCTTTGCGTTCATTTTGAGTTCACGTTACAGAAAAACGTTGGTTAAAGGCGCATTAAATGTGCATTTTCAGTTTCCAAGGATTCTTAATTAAGCTATGGAAGTCACCAAACTGTGGCGGCCATTTTCTAGCTAATTCTAACTCTGAAACCAGGCGACGACCTTCACCTGCTTCAATAGCACATATCTCTCCTTTTTTTCCGAGATAGATAAGTATTTCATTTCTTTTCACCAAAAGAAAGACATATGAACAAGATGGTACCCATAGCTACAAATGACCAAAAATTCAAGATCGCCTGATTCCATCACATCGTGACACAAATGTTGACCATGAATGACGCATGTACGGTGACAATCAATAATCCGTGGCAAAGCTGTCGGAGCTTTTGTAGTTTGTTTTAGTATGAGTTTTGCAACACTTAAAAAAAATAAGGTCATATAAGTGCTGAAGAATTATGAGGTGTTACAAGACATTAACAAATCCATAAAGAAGGGGAAGAGAAAAGGATGATAGATGTTTGATAGGAAAGAAGGAGCAAACCACACCAGACACATTACTTTTTCCCGACAGTCCTTCCTCTGTGAGTGGGTGGTTAGGAGGCACCCTGGTGTGGTTTACTCCTTCTTTCTTATCATGCATCTATCGTCATTATCCTTTTCTATGTATGTTATCTCGGATCTTCTGAAGATGAATTTCACTTTATTTTCTATTGTCCATATTTTGTCCATTGAAAGAACTTGTTCATACTTCCCAGCATGACTCGACCCAGTGACAGAAATAATATGCAATAGTTGACCCATGATAAGAGATATGTGCAGAACCTGTACTTTTTCATTATGGAAACTTTATTTAAAGAATGAGTGTTTTATATCATGTGATGTGGCTTGTAGCTTTAACTCTGAATACACTTACTTACTTCTCGGATCTCCGAAACGTAAACTGACCAGTTTTGTTTTGAGTGCCGTTTACCTCTCACTAAAGCTGAAACTTAATTTCCTGTCTGGACCTTTTTAGTTTCCCGTCATCCAGGTGTTTGAGATTGAGGGGGGGGGGAGGGGGGAGGAGGAGGAGGCGGAAGGCTGACCTCAATTTGAAATGATGTACATTATACCCAGAAGGACGTTCAACTCCAGCAAAATAAAACTTAAAAAAAAGAATGATGTACACTCTATACTGCTTACGAAAGTGATTTTTACACATTTTGCCTCATTTTTGTTGAGGTCTCGTTGACGGCCCACCACGATAATGCCTGTCTCCTGTAAGTCTCACCTGATTGGCCATAGCCTACAACGATCTAATCAGTCTACTGTATTTAAATCAAAGGCAGTGGCGTTTACAACTAGAGTGTGTAGGTGGGTGGATAGCTTCTTAATTTTGCGGTGTCGTTTGCGACAGTGGTAAAGCTTAGGATTTAACAAGGAAAATGTTGGATCGGAATCCAGAGGGTAAAAGATCATGGGGAAGACCACGTGGATTCTAGAGAAGAGGGACAGAAATTGATGTACTGGAGGCTAGCCCAGCATAGGAAAAGGTGGAAAGTGTTTGTTCGGGGCCTATACACTGAAGCAGGGTGAGAAAGGCAATGATATGATGATGATGATGATGATGATGATGATGATGATGATGATGATGATGATGATGGATTTTTTTTGTTTCCTTAATGGGCCTGACGGACTTCACTAAGAAATCTTCGAGCAAGAGGGAGGCTCTTTTTCGGCTCCATTGTCAATATGCTTAGCGGCACCTCCACTCGTCCAAATAACTCCATTCGAATTGCCATTGTTCCTGGACATTCAAACATATGTTTGACATCCTCCTTTTCATGGCCGCATCTTCGGCAACATGGGCTGAGCTCTTCATTTACATTTTTAGTTCTTATACCATCTTAAACTCCAATGATGGTCCGACCCCAGTCTCGCTAGCTCAACCTGGTCCCACCGACATGTGATATATTTTTGTTACCACTTATAGGAGTACCCAGAATACACATCTTCCAGGTGCCGGTACTTAGTTCTACATGGTGGGTCTCTGATTTCCCTCTTGATCATTGGAAAGACTCCTCTGTATGTCGTTGGCCGTCTGACTCCTTCAATCTCTCTGGCTTCATTAGCAGCTTGGTCTGCAGCCTCATTTCCTTCTATTCCAACATGGCTTGGAATCCAGTGGATTGTTATTGTGGCCCTGGCTTCACTGAACTTGCGGCGTAAATCATTCATGTCCGAGCTGTTGCCCAGCAGTCCCTTGCAGAGGGACTGACTGTCAGTCAAGATCAGCACATTGGTCTTACTGTGGCAATTGTCAGCAATCCATTGTGCAGCAGACATCATTGCCTGTCATTCATTATTACCACTGCCGCTGATCCATCTTCGCGGTATCCTGCGACTGCCGATCCATCGGTGAAAATTGTCACATCCGCACCAGCCTCTTTGATCACATCCTCAGCTGCTTCACGTGCCTTTACAGGATCATCACCTTTTCCTTTTACTCCTATCAGTTCTGTCCGAATTTCGATTTCGTCATGGGTCTCCCATGGACAAACTCTCACCAGATTGATCGGCCCTCGATTCTCTGCTTCAGGGGGAGGTGGTCTGCTAGATCGGTGACCATCCGAAACCAACTTTTCCTGCGGTTTTTAGGCTTGACTGCTTGATCAAGGGCTTTCTTTCTAGGATGGTTGTCTGGTAATCTCTTA
>NW_004797329.1:1871934-1883930 GCF_000002075.1 Aplysia californica | reverse complement strand
TGATGATGATGATGATGATGATGATGATGATGATGGTGATGATGATGATGATGATGATGATGATGATGATGATGATGATGATGATGATGATGAAAGATTACACAGGCAAACAAAATTTTCTTTTTTTTCTGCGGCATGGAGTTTGAAGTCGATTTGTGTGATAAATTTAATTTTCATCCCTAGGCACACTACTTATTAAAAATCTCTAAAAACTGTTTTAACGACAAAATACAGTTTTATAGGCAAACCAATACTTTTCTCAGATTGTTTGGCATTCTCCTGTAAAGATTGACGTGAAAATGGACAGTAGTTGAGCTACATTTTTGTGGGGCACGTACGTGCAGGGATATAGTGTGTTTTATTACGTTTATACACAGAAATATTGGCATGATTCAACTTTTATTAATCACTTACTTATTTTTAATTACAATTCAGAGAGTTAAAAGTTCAACAAGTTACTCTGATTCATTAAAGCGAAGTTTTAAATCAACCTATAGTCAACGCTGTGTGAAAACTCTTGTATTTTGACATATTTCCATGAAAATACACATTTGTCATAGAGCAAAAACTTTACGTGATACGCAAATACTAAAGCCAAAAATGAAATCAGCTACTACAAAGAAGTTAAAATAAGTCTTATACCTCATTCCGCCAAATGTGTTCTGGCAGTGTTATGATTGACAAATCAGTCGCGACAGCAAGTGACCAGTAGGGACTCATCATCATCCAGTGACTGATCTGCGACAGACATCGGCGATCATGGTTCTCCACTCATTTCTTTGCTTGGATGCTCTTAAAAAAAGCTATGTTTCCCTGATCTTTCCCAGTTACCCATTTGATTAGATTCCCACGTGGGCTTCATCACGCACTACCTCATTTGGTTTATTGCCTTTCCACGATTATTCTCGGCAGTTTTCTAAGAAACCCCATTTCTGTTCCTTCTATTTCATTTTCACTATCTTTAGTGACTGTCCAGCATTCACAGCAATATAGAAGGTCTGGCCATAAATAGCATTTCAGAACTTTCATTTAGATAGTTATTGAGATGTTTTTATTTTTCAGGATTGGGCTCATTTTATTAAAATTAACCTGAGCCGTTACAATTCTCCGTTTTATTTCAGAGGAACATTTGGCATCAGATGTTATTATGTATCCTAGATATCTAAACTGTTCGACTTGTTTGATCTTTTCACCTTTCCTAATGAAATTACAAATAGGATTTGCTGCTTTCTTTGGATATTGCCATACATTGTTTTCTGTACATTCAACAATAATCCTTTACGTTCACTTTCTGTTACAGTAGGGACTATTTTCACGAAATCAAGGTTGCCAGACTCCGCCCTGGGTCATCAAGCGAGGTCTAGCATGAGACATGGGGCGTTGTCCTGGGTCGTAAGCTAAGCTTACCAATGAACGGATTTGCTGAAAAGCAAAACGGTCTAAATCTATTTCTAATTGGCTTTATCAGATTGTTCATAGGCCAGGTCTTTATAAATATACACATTATTGTTATTTTAGAAGACATCATTATCTGATTTTCATAACATTTTGCTTTTTAATACGAGAATTAAAAGTACGGTCACATAGGATCCGAGGACAGAGGGGGCGCTGAACTTCTAGATGTAAACCCCCCCCCCCCCCCCCAAACCCACAGATTTCATAGATAGACATGAATGCAACGGCATACAGACAGGCACGTGAACAGACAGACAGACAGACAGACAGACAGACAGACAGACAGACAGACAGACAGACAGACAGACAGACAGACAGACAGACAGACAGACAGACAGACTAGTAAACCGACAAACAAACAATAAAGCAGATATTTCATTCAATCTTACGAAATGCAAGCGGATAAACTGGCGCGCTCAGAAATGACAAACAACGTCACTCATCGTACCTGCAAACGGGGCGTGGTCAAGACACTGCCTCCGTGGCCCCGCCTATTGAAGACCACCACCCTCATGCCCCGCCCACTGGCTGTGTGACAGATGCCAGTGACGCTCAGAGCTCCGTCTGTGAGGGCCGGAAGAACCAAGAGGACTGTCGCTCTTCTCCTGGGAGGGGGCGGGGCCAAGTAAAGAGAAAAAAAAAATGTTCATTGTAATTGTAATTTGTGGATGTTTTATGTCGCTTGTTTGATTGTTAAAGTAAGAGTTTTGCAGCACTTGCAACACATTTAGGTCGTATATGTGTTGAAGATTAGAGGTGTTTAAAGAGAGTAACAAGCACACAATGGGAGGAGAGATAATATCGTTAAGTTAAGAGAAGCACATCGACACGATAAAGACAAATTAATACTGGCAGTGGCGCCCTCCAACCAACCGCGTTTTACGCCACCAACGACATCATTTAGATAATTTAAGAAGCGTGGTCGACGTCTGCGGTGTAGAGGTTATATGTTTACCTGTTGCACGCAGGAGATCCGAGTTCAAATCCCGAACGGGGAGTAACCTTAATCGAGTATCTCTGTCTTTCTGCTGGAGTGTTGTATCACCTTCAGCCCGGTTTGGCCATGACAGGCAGGGTCGGAACCCCGTCTCCTTAATGATCTAAACTGCGTCGATGGAGCCATAAAGACACAAATATTTTTTAAAAATCTAAGAAGTGGGCTAATTGTTTGTCAAGGTATCAGGAATCATTAATGGTGCCCCCCCCTCCATCGCCCACTCCCCGAGTTTCGTCAAAATTCAAGTTAGTGAGTTTCCATCAGAGTACCAACGTTAGATAGACAGACAGACAGACAGACAGACAGACAGACAGACAGACAGACAGACAGACAGACAGACAGACAGACAGACAGACAGACGGACAGACAGACAGACAGACAGATAGACAGACAGATAGATAGATAGACTTTTTAATAACCAACACCTTGATCTACATCCGAATCAGACCCCCCAACCCTCCCCCCCCCCCCACCTGTCCTCCATACCCTACCTACCCCTACCCCCCCAACCCCCCCTCCAAAAAAAAAGCAACCAACAACAACAACAACAACAACAACAAAACAACAAAAAACAAACAAAAAACAAACAACCCAACAACAAACACACAAAGAGCTCAAAAATGTACGCAACAAAAGAGAAACAATCTAATTATATTAAAAATACCTGCTCTACACTTGGGAAGGGGCAGATAATCATGCTATTAACTCACTTCTTGGGCTTGGCCTGAGGGCAGACAACCCAGTCAAGCGCCACCACGCCCTTGTCTCGCATTTGCAGGTATTCCCGCTCAAATGTGACGTCAGGTTTGGGCAAGATGGCGGGCAGTAGCGTCTGGACGTGTCTGTGTCCCAGCCAGGGGCACGGGCTGAACTGTCGCTCCTTGAGTTTACACTTGGCTGTGGGGAGTATAGGTTTAAACCTTATCGTTAAGATGTTGTTAAAATATAATTATAATGATTTTGTAACAAGTTTAGAAATGCTTAGAGTTCAAATACTGATGATTTTGCAACTAGGTCAGAAATGTTTAGTGTTCAAATATTAGATGGTTTTACAAGTTAAAAAATATTAATTTAGTGTTTGGCTGTGGAAGGCAAAGGTTCCAACTTATCATTGTGGTTGTTGTCCAAATACATGCTTGATATAATGTTTTTATAGAGATTTAGAAATGTTTAGAGTTCCTTGTTGTTGTTGTTATTGTTGTTGTTTTTTTTTGTTTTGTTGTTGCTATTGTTGCTGTTGTTGCTGCTGCTGCTGCTGCTGCTGCTGCTGCTGCTGCTGCTGTTCTTTTTCTTCTTCTTCTTCTTCTTCTTCTTCTTCTTCTTCTTCTTTTTCTTCTTCTTCTTCTTCTTCTTCTTCTTCTTCTTCTTCTTCTTCTTCTTCTTCTTCTTCTTCTTCTTCTTCTTCTTCTTCTTTTTCTTCTTCTTCTTCTTCTTCTTCTTCAGATCAAATAAACTCAAAATTATTATGCAGTTGTAGTAGTAGCAATCTGTAAGTACATATTATGTCATCATTAATAATTTTTTTAACCAGAGAGTTTAGACAAGTTAGAATAATAATGAAAGACTAATGTTAAAACAAATAACACCATTTTTAAAAATGAAAAAAAACAACGAAACAAAACAGGATATCAGCCTTTAACTTAAAACAAACATTTGTGTAAAATATCCCTATGAAATCAATCACCTGAAAAACCTAATAAATCATTCTCAAACTACATGTTTGTATTTCTATTAAAGCAAAACCAGTTAGGAACAAGCCATGTCCATCACAAACTAGTGAAAAATAGACTAAATCGTGATAGGATCAATGTGACTTAGCCTGTATTTCACGTGACCCCTTGAAATAACTTCCTCTTTGACCATGACCGTCGTTTAAAGATATGTAATTATAAGTAGGGGGCATGGGAGTTGGGGGGGGGTGGGTGGGGTGGAGGGAGAAATGCTCGATTGACCATGTCATGTTAAAGTCAAAGTGTCAATCACTGGTTGTAACTGCTGCAGCTGCTTTACGACCCCGCCGACCCAATCAGGGTCATTTAGAGGTGGGTGGTTTCGTTGACGCCTCATCGCTACCCTAGAATTACAAAGTTCTATCTGTTTAGTACGAGCAAGTTTGGAGAAATATACCGTAAAAATGTTTGACTTTCTCAATTATTAAGTCAATTAAGCTTTTTCGAATACAATTATTTGAATATCTTGATAACGACTTGTAATAATCCTACGATTTTGATGGAGCGGATAGAGTATTTGATTTTTTGATCTCATGGTCCTTATAACTCAAATCGGCTAAAAATGTCAGATCAAACTTCGTAATTCTGAGGTAACGACATGTCAGAGTCAATTCGAGCTGGGGGGAAGCCAGCATCTGACAAAAAGGAGGAAATCCACGTTAATGTCATCCTACTTCCATGCATTAGATTGGTAAGTGGTACACATTTGAGAGATTAAGATGTTGAGAATGACAGTCGCCTATTAAAGGTTAACACCACAGTGAATGAAAAGCAATTAAAAGCTGATGAATTGGCAAGATCTGCAGGAAAAAAACGGCCTAATAATATTTTTTTCTCAAAAGCAAAGGTGCTGCAATTTTATTATTTTTTAAAACCAGAAACCCCTTCTATAATTCTTTATGGACAGCGTGAGGCAAAAATCAATACATTTTAAATACTGTGGCAGTTTTATCTTCAAAACTGCAAACTGCTATGCGATGTCAACCAAAGGTTTTAAAATGCATAAATCGTTTTGTAAAATTAAACTCCATTAAATTCTTGAGTTCAAAGATCATCTTACTGACGACTAATATTTAAAAAATGTATAACAGCAATGTATTGGCGGTACTGCTGTTTGGTTGATAGATACTGTGGGAAACAGGCAAAACAAATAAACAAAAGTTTAAAAAAAAAATCTTTATTTGCTTTCGAGGAATATCATTATAAAATGGAATGAATTTATAACAAAAATAATGAAGAGTTAGAAACTACTGGGAGTAAAGATATCAACACAACTATAAAAAGGAGAAGATTTAGATTATTTAAGACATTTACTGTTTTGTTATTCCAGAGACAAGATTGCCCAATAGACATGGTACTAGAGATCAAAAGAAAAATGAAGAAGAGGTAGACAAACTGCAAGTTACAGAAACACAATTAGTAATGGGGCAATCACTCGATCAGAGCATGTATATGTCAGGATTAGAGAAAGTGGCGCGGACAAACACGTGCGGCGTCGGTTGCCCTCTGCTTTGTGTACCTCACAGTACAGGGGAAGAGTACGTCTGTATTTTTCTTAACTATAATTATCATTATCACCGCTGTTCCTACAGTTCTCTCTTCATGTTTTGCTTGGTAAAAGTTACTGTAGATGCACACAGGCAAACCTGTTATAAGAAATAATAATATATGATCAAAATAATTACAATGTTGTTACTCACGGGCTTTAGGGTGTATTCACTACCTTTTCTATTTGTGCGCCACTCAGTTCACGCAGATTCGTTTTTTTAAATGAACGAGTGCTCAACGGTGCGAGTAGTTTGCCTATTCATTACCTCAGAATTACAAAGTTCTATCTAACATTTTTTGGCCGTTTTGAGTCACTAAGATAATGTGTCAGATATCAGATGTTCGATCTGCTCTATCAATATTGTAAGATTATTTGGGGTCGTCATCAAGATATTCAAAGAATTGCATTCGAAAAAGCTTAAAATGATGTGAAACTCAAAATCAGTGACGTCAATATTCAACACGAGGTACTGAGCAGATAGAACGTTGTAATTTTGAGGTAGCGTACTGACGACCATTACGTAGTTAGCAGGAAAGGTGAACGTCAATGCTACGTCCGCCATATTTGATTATACTATAGGGGTGGCTGGAGTACACAGAAGGAGCTATTTGGTAAAAGGGCGAACAAGGAAGTAAAACCCAAAACTAACTCATTTCAGTGGGTTGGTCCTGATCAATATTTTACAGGTCTCTTTTTCAAGAAAACAGGAAAGGGAATTATTTGTACAAGGAACATGTTGAGAACATCTCTTTGTTCTTATTTTCGTTTTTTTGTTTGTTTCTTGTTACCATTAAGGAAAGCGAAATATAGAAAGACAGAGAGAGATGAACAGAGAGAGAGAGAGAGAGAGAGAGAGAGAGAGAGAGAGAGAGAGAGAGAGAGAGAGAGAGAGAGAGAGAGAGAGAGAGGAGAGAGAAAGAGGAGAGAGAGAGAGAGAGAGAGAGGAGAGAGAGAAAGAGGAGAGAGAGAGAGAGGAGAGAGAGAGAGAGAGAGAGAGAGAGAGAGAAAGAGAGAGAGAGACTATATTCATTCCAGCTCAGGGAGATAATAAATTAATCAAGCAGCTATTCCGATCTACTTAGCCCAATATGTATATAAATATGTTCTTTCTTAAATTGTGATGTCGTTGTGTGTACTCGAGAAATATTTTATCAACTTAAAAATGTAAATGTTGAAGCGATCAAGAAAATAATCGTATACATGCAAGTGTACTAATTTTAAAATGAAACTAGTTGGGGTGAGGTTATTTTTTTTTCTCTCTTTCTTGAAAAAGTTTACGGTCTGGGCTTGAGAACTTGAGACGGGGTTGCTCACTTTATAGTTTAATTATTTCCAGAACACTGGACACACCCAGTAGTCCTGAGCAGATAAACTGAGTCGGAGTCCTGCAGTTTGTTTCAGTCCCGTTTAATGTCAAAGGTAAGTTAGTAAGAGTAAGTGTATAGCTTTATCAACACTGTTAGGTTATTCACGCGGCTGGACCTCCGAATTTAAAGTCCGTCTGATGGAACTGAGCCAAATGGGTTGAGAGTCATGAACACTCCACATAACGTCCTGAGTTCGAGAATGCCCATTCTGGAATTCGAACCAGGCAGGGTCATCTTCTCCATAGTCCAACATGATGCCACTTAGCTAACGGATCGCCCTTCGAATTTATGCTCAACAGAGAATGCAAGCATGTTTTGTGTCACACTTGTAACTTTTCTTCCCGTGTGAGTGAGAATAAGTAAATGTTTGTGTATGTGTAGACGCGGATTTTTTTGGTATGTGAGTGTGTGTGTGTGTGTGTGTGTGTGTGTGTGTGTGTGTGTGTGCGCGCGCGTGTGTGCGTGTGTGTGTGTTTGTGCATGTGTGTGTGTGTGTGTGTGCGTGTATTTGTGTTTGTTTGTGTGAGCATGTTTGTTTTGTGTGCGTGTGTGTATAATATATGAGTGTACAAAAAGAAATATAAACAGTACTTACCCAGGACATGTGCATTGAGAGGTGACTCTCGATAATATAAACCAGGAAGTTCCGTGGGCGCCATATTGAAAATGTTCTTCAGAAAAACACCGACAGAGAGCAGAACAGAGCCGAGGAGTGCAACAAACAGCGGAAACGGCAGCACACTGAAAAAGTAGGTCACCTCGAGCGGCATCGTCTTTTTCCAGGAGAACTGGCAACGTCACTTCCTGTCACACCCCAGCAAGAGTTCTCTCGCCTCGCTGAGGCTGCTACCTCTGCCTGTCCAGTCCGTCTGTTCGACTTGATATTGTTTATTACTCAGACTTTCCCCCCACTCACTGTCTTGTTGGGTTGATGTAGTATTTTTTTTGAAAAACCTGTTATTCAGGGAAAGTCCTTATCACAAACACAAATACACTTGATGAAACTTTTACATTACGTTTAATCGAGGATATCGGACGTTAGTCGATCTCGACGGGGACTGTTTCTCCTTAGAGAAAGGCTGCTTGATGGTTATGTCAAGAATGGTGCTCGCAGCTCTCTTCTGTTGTTGGTATGTAGGGTAGGGCCACTCAGACATTGAGTCCTCAGCTCCCATGTTGGCTTAGATGACAATAGTTTAGTCCATTCGCTGGGGTCGTCGAAAGAGAAATGCCTGAAATAAATAAAATACAGAAGCATAAAAAACTAAAACCAGTACACAGGGCAAAATAAATAAATAGTTAAAACATTTAAAAACAGATTTTTGTACGTTTTAGCTAGTGTTTTACGGAACTTGCAACACAGTTAGGTCATGTAAGTGCCTAGCATTAGATGTGTTAAAACAGAGTAACAGTACAGACACACAAAAAAAGGAGAGATAAGGACGACAGGTGTTTGATAGGAAAAAATGAGCAAACTACAAGCGACCATCTGCCAATCACCCACAAAGAGCAACTCTTCCTTGAAGTTAGCAAAATGATTTCAAGAATATTCAAATTCCGAAAAGAAAGGAGAATAACTTTCAGAACAGAGAAGGGAAAGAATCCCACAACCATTTTCAATCAAAACTGTTATTCCTAACTCAACTTTCATCTAAAACAAACTGAATGTTCCGTGATCGACATGGAGAAACCGGGGCGTCAAATTAAACATGTCCTACCATTATTCGATCAATTCTGAAGTCACTTGAGAGTTCCTTTAAAAGCTCGACAAGCCTTCGATTAAACGGTCAATAAAGTGAGTTTTTTTCTAGCGTGGACCTCTTTGCCCTCTCTCGGTGGTAAACGTAAACTTGGACCCCTATTCGGTAAACACAACGGAAGAATGTTCAAAAGTCTTTTGCATACTAAAAGTCTAACTTTACTATTAAACTACAAACACCAGTCAAAAGAAATAATACAAAATGGAAAGAGTCATAATGATAAGTTCTCTTTTTTCCCCATAGGTACAACATCCCAGCTGATAGACCCAGGTATTCGATAAATATTCTCCCAGTTCGGGGAATCAAACTCGAGTCTTCTGTGTGCGACAGCGAAGCGCCAAACCGCCACAGCAAAGACGCTTGTCAAGGTCTCTTCAAACGACATTCGTTCACGACACGTTACGTTTTTTTGTTTAGTTTTTATTTGTGCTTTTTTCCGGGGGTGGGGGGGGGGGGGGGTTGTTTTAGATAGTGGGTTTTTTTGTAGTTGCAACTCAAATAGGTCACATAAATATTGAAGATTAAATATGTTACGAGAGAGTAACAAGCACAAAAAAGAGGAGAGAGTTTGATATAGACACACATTTTTTCTACACCATATCTACATTTCCTCCTTTTTATTTCCTTTTTGGATGGGGGATAGGAAGGGGTTGTTTGTTTATGTTTCTATCCCTTACTTGAATATGGAATGAGCGCTTCACCTTGAAATAATTTATAGCGTTTTTAGAAAGATGGTGTCTCAATTCAACACAGCTTTTTTCAAAATATCCAGACAAGGGTCCGCACAATGACAGATCAGGGACAGAAACCAAATGGACGGTGCTCTTCTGTGCATTAAAAACCCGCAGAGAAACCTTTTACCAGGAGTTGTTTGTTTAAGTAAGAGTTTTACAGTGCTTGCAACACAATAAGGTTACATAAGTGCAGAAGATTAGAGATGTCACAAATGGTAACAAATACAAAAAAGAAGGAGGAGAAAGAAAGATGATAGATGTTTGATAAAAGGAAGGAGCAAACCACACCTCAGTACCCGCTAACCACACACTTACTAAGAGCGCTGATGACACTGAAAAGGACATTGAAATAGAAAGTTGTCCAATCAATTATTTATTCAACAACAGAATTTGTAGATAACGTTGATCATTAACCCAAATAAAGCCTACTCCGAATTTCAAGATTAATGATTTGACTGAATCGCATTGCATGAAAGACCCACACACATTAACGCAGCTTGAAAACATTTTTGCAAGGATGTACTCCGCATGACACGAGTCCGAAATAAAAGGAGGTCGCCGATAATGTCAATTCACACCAGATCGAAGAACTAATACAGTCGAGCGGAAAGAAAAAAGCTTTTTGGTGTTTTTGTGACCTAGTGCTAGTCTAGTGCTATACAATTATTCGGTGAGTCTTTCAGTGATTCCAAGTGAGGTGGAATGTCCTTTAGTGGAATTGTCCGTATCCCTAAAGATTTTCTATCCCAGTTTGGACTATTATCGTAAATGGGTTAAGAGGTCTTGGGGATAAAAATCGTTTCTTTTTGTTGTTCTGAGACTGCTATTCTCTCTCTCTTTCTCTCTCTCTCTCTCTCTCTCTCTCTCTCTCTCTCTCTCTCTCTCTCTCTCTCTCTCTCTCTCTCTCTCTCTCTCTCTCTCTGAGTGGAATTCGAACTGCTTTTCGCTTGCAGTCTTTTACAACATATTTGAACACCCTTCTACAAAAGGTTAAATGCCTACGTTATTTTTCCATCAGAGTGATCCCTTTGGGCTAAAGTGTTAAAAAGAAAAGCATAGTTTTAAAAAAACCCAGCTTCTTTTAACTACGTAAAGCAAATGTAACTAAAATGATCCAAATAGGGTTATCATGGTGGCTGAGAGGTCTCTCGTTATTTGTGGAAGTTCCGTGCGTGAATTAGGAGCGTGATAAGCAGTAGTTAGATCCATTTTTTGTTTCATTTTTGTTTTGTTCCTCGTCTTCCTCGTCTTCCTCGTCGTCTTCGTTGTATTCTTCTTCTCCTTCTTCTTCTTCTTCTTCTTCTTCTTCTTCTTCTTCTTCTTCTTCTTCTTCTCGTTCTTCTTCGGTGGGAAGGAGGGGGAGGGGTGGGATTGGGGGCTATCGCTGCTAAACTGACGTCATACCTGTCAGAGACAAGACTTAAGAGATGAGACTCATGTCACAAGACGGCCGTGCAGACACCGCCAGATCCTCGTAATGTGGCTTCTCTAGACGCTATTCCGGGAAACCTTCCCTGCCACTGTCTTCTGACTGCAGAACTCCGCAGCAGTCTGATATTTCCCTTTAGAGGCAATGGCCGATAACAAACTTTCAATTTTTTTAAAAACCGGTTCTGCGCTTTTCTTTCAGAAGAGGAGTGACCCTTTCTGGTTTTTGTATCCCTTCCAAATGAAGGGCAGACATGATTCCCCCAAAATACCCATGAGTAGAGAGAATCACATTAACCCAATATCTATCATTCAGCATAAGGTATAGTTAGACTGACTGAAGGAGACAACAAAGGGAAAGATGGGAATTAAGGTAAACCAGAGGGACCTTTCGAGCACCCTCGCCCCTTTAAGAATAAAAACAATGATAATTGTTGTTATTATCTTTCATCGCCGCCAAAATATTAATATGGTCTAAAACTACGCTGCCCGACGTATAAAAAAAAAAGCACTGAAAACCGTGTGACCCAAATCCTGGAAAAATTTACATTGGTCACCCATAAACAAACGCATTATTTACAATAGTGTTATCTGTCTCTTATGTTTAAATCCCTAAACGGGCCTGCTGCACCACACAGGATCTCAAGTGGTCTTCATAAGTATACACCTACAAAGCAATTAAGAGCGTCTTTAGACAAAATTAAAACTTAAGCAGAACCAACTAGTCGTTACACTCTTTCTTTTCTTAGGGGCCCAAAGTCTGTAATCAGTTAACCCAGAACATCAGGGAAGACAGGGCCTTGAATATATTCAAGAACAAGTTGAAGCATCGTTATTTATACATGTTTATCTATAGTGGTACATCTGTATTTTACAGCCACTGCTTCATCTGTGCCTGTGAGCGTGTATTTGTATGTGTGTGTGTGTGTGTGTGTGTGTGTGTGTGTGTGTGTGTGTGTGTGTGTGTGTGTGTGTG
>NW_004797329.1:1870101-1871834 GCF_000002075.1 Aplysia californica | reverse complement strand
AGAGAGAGAGAGAGAGAGAGAGAGAGAGAGAGAGAGAGAGAGAGAGAGAGAGGCAGATAGGCAAACAGACACACAGAAGTTTAATTCACAGACTCAAAGAGTCCTCCTAAACAAGCCTCACCATTGAACAGCTTGTCTCAAACGGCTGCGTTGACATTTTCATTTCGATGTCAAAGCTCAGATCAAAAACCTTACAACATCCTGTGGACAGTTTGAAAGGTCGCGGTTGATTTTCTTTTTTTTAACACTTAGATCTAGATTTTTTTCCGTCTCCTTTGTAAACTTGTTTTTCGGGTGTTTTCTTTGTATTCAGGAAACGGGTTAGCGTTGAACAGAATCCCAACAGTTCTTGCCAATTGCGGAGACAAACATTTTACAAAATGCTGAAGATGAGAGGTCTGTCTGTCCGTCTGTCTGTGTAAGATGTGGAATGCAAGCCAAAGGAAAAATGTTTTTAAAAAGAAGAAGAAGGAGAAAGGAAGAAAACTGAAAAGAAGTAATAAGACGAAAGGAAGAAAAATTTGGAACGAAAGAAAGAATGAAAGGAGAAATTAAAAAAGAAAGAAAAGTGCAAAAAAGAGAGGACATAAAGAAACAAAAGAAAGTGAAAAGAAAGGAAGGAAAGGAGAGGAGGGAGAAGGCGAGGGAAAAGAAGGATTGAAGGAAAGAGTCACATGGCAACTGCTTGACAGGGTTGAGAAATAACTTTTTTTTAAATGTAAGTATTTTAACTCCCGAATCGACACAATTTAGATCAAACAGGAGACAAGCTTCCCATCCTGCCTGTCAGGGCCGACCCGGGCTGGCTGAGAGGAATATTACATTCCTTCAGAAAAACCGAGATAATAGATACATTTTTTCTCCCCAACTCGAGAATCGAACACGGGTCGCCTGCCTTTACCACGAAGCATATTCTTGCCTCTACTCCACTGAAGCCGATCTTTCAAATTGTGTATGTGTGTAAGGGGGGTGGGGAGAAAAAAAAGGGGGGGGGGAATCCCTTGAGAGCAATGGGTGGAGGGGGAAGGTCCCTTGAGGACAATGGCACGATAATTGTAACGCTTCCTGCAGTCGATCCTGAAAGCTCGGATGGACGATGGCTGCATGTAACACAAGCGTAACACACAATCGTGGTCAGCTTAGCATTCCCAGGAGAGCTGTAAACTTCCGTGGCGTCCGTCGCTCGGTAGTCTAGTGGTTAAATGGTTAGGCAACCGGACTCGTAATCATGAGGTTGCGGGATCAGGAGTTCGAAGCTCTGGCCCGACGATGTGTCCGTGGGAAAAGGACTTTTACACGACTTTTCCTCATTTCACTCAGATGGGAATGGGTACCCAGCGGTTATCAACGAAAGATATTGTCAGTATGTTAGTGTTTAAGCGCCTGTAAAATGGATGATTGCACTGTACGCTTCCCTGGAAGTTAAAATTGTTGTTGACTGCTATCACGTATGGTGGGGTACAAATGCGCCAAGAGCTTGCTGCTAAGCGGGAATTTGCGTAATACAACGGCTGTTTATTATTGTTCTTATTATGATTGTTATGATTATTATCATTGTTGTTGTTGTTGTTATTGGTGTTGTTGTTGTTGTTGCTGTTGTTGCTGTTGTTGTTGTTGTTGATGTTTTTGTTCTTGTTCTCTTCTTCTTCTTCTTCTTCTTCTTCTTCTTCTTCTTCTTCTTCTTCTTCTTCTTTTCTTCTTCTTCTTCTTCTTCTTCTTCTTCTTCTTCTTCT
>NW_004797329.1:1865968-1867963 GCF_000002075.1 Aplysia californica | reverse complement strand
CTCATCCTCCTACTCCTACTACTACTACTACTACTACTACTACTACTACTACTACTACTACTACTACTACTACTACTACTACTACTACTACTACTACTACTAATACTACTACTACTACTATTACCACAACGACAGTTTTAGTTAGATCACACGAAAAAAAAAAGCTTTACTGGCTTCTCCTTTCAATTCAATACTTTAAAGTAATTTAGGACTCAGATTCTCTGAACCCATCATTCATCTCCGATAGAACCTCTACTAGTGGGTGGAGAGCAGTGAAAAACTCCCCAAACAAGCGCTTGCCAATCTAGAGGGCGATTTGGTAATTTTGGTGAGCGATGTGGATCACCCGGGTAGTGACAGCTGTCATGTAATGGCCCCACTTTGAAACTACATTAATGTGCATGTCGGTGAGAGGTACAAGAATATGACCCTTTCTATGATGGCAATAGTATAGTAGGTGCGGAATATTTCTGAAAAAAAAAGGTTGACGAGCATGATTTAGATCATCGAGGGGCCGAGCTAGCTTCGACACTGACACGGACTATCGGCCCAATAAGGTTGAGTGAAATGTTGGATTCACACTGACGGTGGAGACGCTTCCCAACTAAGGGAATCGAGCTAATGTTATTGAGCGTGGGTGGTTGGTTGGCGGGTGCTCTGGTGTGGTTTATTCTTTTTTCCTATAAAAAATGTATCGTTCTCATCCCTACTCCTTCTTGTATTTATTTGTTAGTGTCTAGTAACAACTGTTCTAATCTTCGGTATTTTTATGGTCAGATTAAGTTGAAAGTGCCATAAAACTTATTAAATCGAACTGGTATTTGTCTTCTACATGCAACACGGATTAGCTTGACCATGAAACCACAGGGCCTGCCACTGAGTTTTATCCACACAGTTGTTGAAAGCGGTGTTAAACCCATGACATACTATTACACAGTCATCGAGGAATTCGGAACCCCTTAGAATAAAAGATAAAGGGCTCACATTCCACAAAAAACTCCAAAGTTTCCAAAGAACTCCTAAAAAGTAAAACGTGCATGCACCATAAGTCGGGCACCATCGTGGTTTAAGTTTTTAAAACAAATTTTGATCGATATAAGTCTATTAAGAGGCTCAAATTGAGCTCCTTCAGAAAACAACCCAAAACAAAACAAGCCTTGACTCTCTCAACAAAGCTGTTTTTTTCTACAAGCCTTAGTGTTTCACGAGTGGTGTTTTGGCTCTCTGTAGTTATATTATATTAATAATATTATTGCATCCTTCAAATCGTTTATAGTTCTCGTGTATGAAGAAGGCTGTCAGCGTGATGCACAACTTTTGAGACACGCAGTATACGAGCCAATAATTATACAGAGCGAAAAAAATTGTGCACACTAGATAGATAGAAGGAGAGAGAGACAGAGAGAAAGAGAGAGACAGAGAGAGAGACAAAGACAGAGACAGATTAAAAGAGAGAAAGAAGGTGATATAATTATAAAACAATTCGAATCCGACTTGGCGTATGTATGTTATAATACTTGAACAGTCTATGTAGTTCCTCAACGCTTGCGGGAAGCGTCAAAAAAGAACTTTGACATTCCCCTTGTCCTGTCGCGATAATGCTAACTACTACTGAGGGGGCGTAACCACCTCCTTTACGAGATCGCCCGAGTTCAATTATCACGGAAGTCAGTGACGAGATCTCTTTCAACAAACAGTTTCTTTGTGTCTGATCGCCTTGGAGCAGGACATTATACCGCCCGCGCTACGTTGATGACACTTATTTCACGACACTCTGAAGATCACAGAGTTCTAGTTTCTCTCTGCTGTTTTGTTTTGTTTTTCGTTTCTCTCCTTTGGGTTATCAGGGATTTCCTTTGCGCAATTGGAGGGAGGGAGAGAGAGACAGACAGAGAAAGAGAGAGAGAGCGAGAGAGAGAGAGAGAGCGAGAGAGAGCGACAGAGAGAGAGCGAGGGAGAGAGAGAAAGAGACAGAGAGAGAGAGAGAGAGAGAGA
>NW_004797329.1:1863335-1864760 GCF_000002075.1 Aplysia californica | reverse complement strand
TCTCTCTCCCTCCCTCCCTCCCTCCCTCCCTCCCGCTTTCTTTGTCCTACGCTACATTCCACCTCCATTTTCTCTAGTTATTCTCCGAATGTATTGTCCATATCCTTCTTTCCCGAAACAAGTGGGTGGAACATTTGAAAACTTTGAGAATCAACAATTCTGGCCATCCAATATCGTTTCAAAACGCACAAAAAAGGATCACACATATTTTATATTTCAATTTCCTTTTATCTGAAACATGAGAAAGGTCGGCTGCAACATGCACACAATGAAAAGTGCAAATTCGGATCGTGTTTCTGATTTGTGTGATATACATGTAGTTCGAACATCCATGTCGATAGTAAACAACTGAAACAGGTGAAGGAGTTTAAATATTTTGGCAGCACTTTTTCTGAAAACGGGGTCATAGACAGAGAAATAGAAATGCGAACTTCAAAAGCCAATGATGTCACCTACCAGCTCGCACCCCTCATCGAAACATCTCCTTGGACACAAAGAAGACACGAAAAGTCACTAAATGACCCGAAAAGACATACATTGTTTATTTATTTATTGTTTATTTATTTGTTGTTCATTTATTTGTCATAAACAGATCGATAATAAAACCCCCTTTAAGCAAATGAAAGAAATGAGTGTCAGTGTAAGTGTTTTAATTTGTTTAAAACAACAAATAAACAGTAAATAAATAAACCATGTATGTCTTTTCGGGTCATTTAGTATCTTTTCGTGTCTTCTCGGGTGTTTTCGGCTGTCTTCTCGGGTCTTCTCGGTATAAATAAGTGTCTGTTTGTGACAAATAAATAAACAACAAATGAATAAACAATGAATAAATAAACCATATATGTCTTTTCGGGTCATTTAGTGTCTTTTCGTGTATTCTCGGGTCTTTTCGGATCTTCTCGGGTCTTTTTCTCGGTATAAATAAGTGCCGGAGATAAAGAAGTTAATAATATATTATAATATGTTTGACAGGAAAGAAATGGCGAACCTCGCCACAGCAGCAGCCTACTACCCAATGAGGGTGGAGTTTATGTATTTGCCAATTAAAGCAGTTTCAGTGGGTTTTGAATTGAGATCTCACGTTTGTATCCATGATTTGTCAGGAAAGCCTCCGGTTGTTTGGGCAGCCAAGAGCCTTCTCGGTTATTTGCTTCTACAGCGGAAATGTTTTGTGAAGGAAAGAACTATATCCCGCCCCATTTCCCCATTGTTCCCTTTTCACATACATGCACACACACACATACACACAAACACACACACACGCACACACACATTCGCACAAACACACACAGACGAACACACACATTACATACACATGCACGCACAACAAACACTTTCACATACACTCACACAAACATTTCCACCTAAACATTAAGAGAGAGAGAGAGAGAGAGAGAGAGAGAGAGAGAGAGAGAGAGAGAGAGA
>NW_004797329.1:1857569-1860305 GCF_000002075.1 Aplysia californica | reverse complement strand
TATATATGCACACACAAGCACACAAGCACAGCGAGAGAGACAGAGAGAGAGAAATAGAGTGAGAGAGAGAGCAGGAGAGAGAGAGAGAGAGAGAGAGAGAGAGAGAGAGAGAAAGAGAGAGAGAGAAGAGATAGAGAGAGTTAAAGAAGAGTTCCTAAGGTTATTTGAACGTCCTCTACAATGATAATAGAGTGAGATTATTCTCGCCTGACTTGGAAGTGCAGGACCAACTGTTGCACAACAAGTTCTTTCTTTTTAACACCCCTATTTGCCTAGACCTTTTTTTTACACATACATAACATATAATTGATAATCGATATTGTTTAAGACGACCGCCCCCTGTCGTGGACATCAGACATCAGGATTGTTTGCTGTTACAACAATTGTGAGACAACAATGCATACTATCACTACATCTTCTAGGCCTAAGTACAGAGGGGATATGCGAGGTAAAAACCCGGCTTCAGTAAGGATGAATAAAATGAACCAGCAATACAGAGAATAATATGCTTTAGAGACTTGAGATCTGCACTTTAAGCTTCTTGACACAGCACCGAGAAGACTAACTTCTCTCATAAAAATGAAATTTAGAATAATACTAGTGTGATGCATATTTAATTTTTCAAAATGGCCGCCAAAGTCACGTGACCGCTTTGACACAAAAGCGTAAACCTCTGAACATTTTCTGAAAATTTGATTATAATCTAGTTCTTTTTCCAAGTAATGTTGAGATTTTTGTGAGGTACTCTATTTTATTATATTCTTGGCTCTTGAGGGCGTGGATGTAAGAGGTGTTCCCTATAATATGACCCATGTGAATGGAAAATATTAATGTTTGTCCTCTCTCTCTCATCCCCCCCTCTCTCTCTCTATCTCTCTTTCTTTCTCTCTCTCTCTTTCTTTCTCTCTGTCTCTCTCTTCCTCTCTGTCTCTCACTCTGTGTGCGTGTGAGTGTGTGTGTATGTGTGTGTGTGTGTGGGTGTGGGTGTGTGTGTGTGAGTGTGTTGTGAGTGTGTGTGTGTGTGTGTATGTGTGTGTGTGTGTGTGTGTGTGTGAGTGTCTTGCTATCTGTCTCTCTCTCTCTTTAGAGGAGCACATCGACTCAGTGGGCCTACTGGTCATTTAGTAAAGGGGAGAAAGACCAACCGACAGAAATGTGAGGCAGCGTGGTGGAATCAGGCTGTCGTCAAAATAATCAAACTGAAGAAACTTGCATTTTTCCGCAGGTTTTTGAATTTTTATCAAATTTTTGTTTTTTGGCTCAACACCTTTCGTGCCCATTAAAAAACCCATTTCTGTGTGGGTTTTTCTTTAAAATGTTGATTAAAGGCACAAAAAATGTAAATTTTCAGTTACCGCTGACTCTAAAGTTAAGGAAATAACTAATCTTTGGAGGCCAGTTTCTCACTAATTTTACCTCTGAAATCAGATGACCACCACCTCCTTCGTTCGTAAATATCTCGACTTTTATTCAAGATAAATAGATATTTTTTCATCCAAATAAAGACAAGTGAACAAGATTTAAGATGATACCAATAACTCTACATGCCCAAAAATTGACGAGAGCCTGATTCCACCACGCTGCCTCACAAATAGTGAAAAGGAAAGGAAGTAGGACCTACCAGTGGAGCCCTCGGACAACCCCCCAGAACGTAATAAAAATCTGTCAAAGAACGCAAGAACCAAAAGAAAAGAAATATATCTAAATGTAAATTAGACCAACACCATGGAAATTGGCAATACATGCAAAGACGAGGCTGCAATAAAAATTTGATGGGGCTGAGATAGAAAGGCTAAGCAGTATTGGATAAGAAAACCTTGGTCCCATGGTTGAAATAAATGGGGAAACAACATCAGAGATGAAATGTTAACTTAGCAATCGTAACATTAAAACTTAAAAAACGATGACATCAGGGAAGACAATGCAAAGATACAAAAACATGAATTCTAAGAATTGTCATGTTTTCCATCGTTATATGTGGATGTGCAGCATGAACCATCAATTAATGGGATACGCTAAGGTTCTTAGCTATCGAAATGAAGTAACATAGGTGGACTTTTGGGACATCATGAAGAAAAGAAAAGAAAGAATTAGGAAGTACATAACATGTACCAAGGAGAAACTATCTGGAAACGCCAACACTCCTCCAGAACCCAATGAAACTGAAACTGAACTGAACAACTTTGGATAAGTATAACTTCATGATTCACCCGAAAAAACACGTTCTGGAAGCAATGATATAAGGCAAGAGGGGAAGAGGGAGACCCAACAGAAGATGGGAAGAGGACAAAAATAGTTTGAACCAAAACAGCTCAGGCAGACAAAATGACAAGTGACAGAGTGTTTTATTGCAGAAAGGTCCAAGAACGTCCAACTATTCGAAAAATGAAGAAGAACAAAAGAGAAGAAAGAAAGAAAGAAAGAACGAACGAACGAACAAACGAGAGAAAGAAAGAAAGAAGGAAAAAAAGAAAGAAAGAAAGAAAGAAAGAAAGAAAGAAAGAAAGAACAAACAATTGGTTGGGGATTTGCAATAGCTATTGTATAAAAAGACCCAAGAAGAAAAATTTGTAATAAACGATCAATCTTCTTTTGAGTATTCCGAACTTTCTCTCAGCCGCGATAGGGTTAAAGTTAGAATCCTCATACAAATATTTAATTTGAGATTACACGCAATGTCACCATCGGAAGATTCTAGATTTTTTGGGAAAAGTGTGTGTGTGTGTGTGTGTCTTG
>NW_004797329.1:1853201-1854691 GCF_000002075.1 Aplysia californica | reverse complement strand
TGTCTCTCTCTCTCTCTCTCTCTCTCTCTCTCTCTTAAAAAAAAATCTATATCGATCCATCTGAGGGCGTCTCACTCTCTTTTTTTTTTCTCGATCTATCTAGATTCACACTCAAGCTATGCACGTCATAAATCATCCTCACCTAAGATCCCCGTTTTTAACCCGCTCCCCAAAGAGTATCCTACCAGAGAGGACTCTGTCAACACTCTTCGGGAAAATCCGAAAACTCCAGGCACTATTTATAGACTCTTCCGTCCTCATTGAACTCTGGGATGAACGTGCATGCCGTCTGCGGAAAAGTGCTGGAGTGTAGACACACAAATCACAATATAAACTTCCCGTAGTTTCAACGCTAATCAGGTTTCACTTGTTATTTCAGTGGAAAATAAAACAAACCAAAATACCTCCCAAAAAAAATAAAAAAATACATCAACAGTAAATGCAACCTCGGAGTGGCGAAGACGCTGCGAAAATGATTTTAACATCTGTGTAGACAGATGTCGAGACGAAATTGAAAGTCAGTATGTTTGAAGCACACAGCTCCGTTTCGGCTCGGTAGAAAGAGTCGGTTCTGGAAGAGGGGTATCGGGGTTCTTTTTCCCTGGAGACCACCTACAAGGTGATGAGTATTTCGGTAGGATCGGAACAAAGTGTGTCGTTGTTCTGAACATACGTGGGTGGTATTACGGGTAGGAGTAAAGTTCAGCCTTCCATTCGGGTCGGAATTTACTTGAGACCTAGTGCGCATATCCAACTTGTCCACTCAAAATGGAGCAAAAATAACTTCTTTTAAAAAAATTGTCTATGGGGTCAAATTTGGGTTGCCTTGACGTCATGCACGGATGGTGCTTTTAGTATATTTTAAGAATTGAGGTGGGAGGGGGGGGGATGACGGGCATTTCTGATTGGAATAGTGATTCTGTTAATATCATATTGAGTTCTTTAGGGTTGTTTTTGCTTCATGGGGTTCTTTATTGGGGGTTGGGGGGGGGGGGTGGGAAAAAGGAGGAGGGCCTTGGTATTTTTTTATGTCTTTGTAACTGGTAAATGTAGTTGCTTTCGCCTGATGACGGGTATCTCTTTCATCGAATTATCGTACCCAACGAACTTCGATCTTACACATCTAGAACGTCGTAAAACTATCTTTAGCGTGTGTAACCTGTCTTGCAGTTAAAGATTTCGTCTTGTCTCAAGAGGTGCCAAAAAAACAAATGCCTGAGTACCCTCCTCACCCCACCCCCGGCAAAAATAAATTAACATAAGATAAACGAGCGACAACCCTTCAAGCCTGTTGAACGCCCTGGGAAAATAATATGAAGAGTTGATATCACTATAATCATGTCTCTACTCATCAGCTATTCTCTCGTATACAATGTAAGACAATCACCATTGTTAGGTAAACAACAGAGACAGTGAATCTCTCGCTATTTCCCTGTCCAGTCGTGTATAGGAAATGGCGCGGAAAGGTGTGGTTGCGGAGGGGGGGGGGG
>NW_004797329.1:1850577-1852923 GCF_000002075.1 Aplysia californica | reverse complement strand
GGGGGGGGCATGCCTTTATTAATAGCTAATAGGTCCAAAATCGGGTCCTATGCGTGGAAAGGGATATGTGTCCCATCTTCCAGGACAGCTTTGTTGGGGGAGGGGGGAGGGGGGGATGGGGAAGGAGCTAGACTAAGTGACAAAAGTTAGGACAACACAATTAATGAATTATATAATCAAACGTTAACAAATAGATCTAGTTATTGCTATTTCCTCTTATTGTTCTACTTTAACGTTGAAAACCTACTAACTCATATTCACGTAGTCAATGTTTGTTTGATTCGAATACGATCACTAATATGGCTCACGAAAAAAGGGACACAGGACACAAAAAAAATCTTTGAGTACATACAACACCTGGAGGCCAACTGATTTGGGGAACGCTTACAAAAAAAGCCTAACTTCGTATCCGAAGGTTATACAGGCAGGCAACTATATGCGTACTGTGAAATATGCAAACTTGTGTTTCTGATTGCTATGCAGTGGTTGGACATATGCCTTTGATAAGCTGCTAATAGGATATAATACGTGTCTTCTACGTCTTCATAAAGCTCACCTCTAGGTATCGGTTATCAAGTTCGTATATTTTAATAACCTCCGTTGATCCAGACTTTGAAACGAATATTCTCCACAAATTTAAATAATTGTTTTAAATTTATAAGAATCCTAAGAATTCCCGATAAAAGATAAAATTATATCCAGCGTTGGCTCTTCAAGAGAACAAACGTATAAATCATGCTTATCTCCACGGACAAATCTTGAGGAGATGCACAGGACAAACTGCAGATCTGCCGAGGGGAACCAGGTGATGTGGAAAGAAAGGGCTGCTTCCTTCAAACTAGTGCTGGGCGGATGAGTTCCCGTTTTTTCAAAGATAGGAATCGTAGGAATCGACTCCGAACCCAATTACTCATTTTCTAATGATGTGATTTTTTTCCCGATGGTTACCTGGTTGGCTCCGAACGTCTTCATGATCTAGGATAACTTTGATTTCGGAACACTACGAAGCATCAACTTTTATATTTCAAAAGTAGATTCTTTAAAAAAAAAAGAAGATTTTAATGATAGAACCGTACGTAAAAGGGAGAAGGAACTTTACATCCGTAGTATTAATCGTGGGAATCGGTTCCGGAATCGACTCTTCGCCCATCTCTACTTCAAACGTAAACAAGTCTCGGTGGAGAGCTGGGAGCTCTTGGAGACAGCATATTGCGGGAAAATTTTTCGGGTTATTAATTTGGCAACTTTGCTTTGCATTATTTCAGCAAGCATTTTATGGCACATGTAACACTATTAAGTCATATATAAGTGCCGAAGATTTGAGGTCGTGTTACAAGCGAGTTACAAAAACAAACAAACAAAAAAAGATGGAATAGAGATAAAGAGGACGGATGTTTGATAGGAAAAAAGCAGCAAATCACACAAGAGCACCCGCCAACCACGCACTGAGTGCTGGGTGCTAAGTGAGCTCAGGCCCATGAACAACACCAAGCAATATGGGTGTGAAAGCGCAAAGATTGGTAGTCAACAGAAAGTGCCCTTTCTGTTTGTTTATTTGCTTGAGTAAAGAGAAGAACATCGAAACAACAGTGGTCATTACGTGAGGGGGGAAAGTAAGACACACATACAGGCATACAGACCTACAGACAGACAGACAGACAGACAGACAGACAGACAGACAGACAGACAGACCGATAAACAGACAGATACACCAGATGAAAAGTAAAGTACATGAAGTAGGATCTACCACTGACACACCTCCCTCAACCACCCGCACAGACAAACAGAAACAGCAGGGGTAAAGTAAAGAAATAGAAGCTACAAGTGGCGCACTCCAACCACCCTCGTTGTGTCCTTGGGCCAGACACGGAAACCTAAGCTCAATCACAGAGCGATGTTTTTGTTAGCTGAGCCCAGCTATGGCATGCTGTTGTTTCTGTTGGCGATATAATCATATCATATAATAATATTATCATTATGCCTGTCATTGTAAAATACATATCCCCCACTGGGATCAATAAAATTGTCTTCTCCTCAATAGTATGGTTGCAGAGAGAGAGAGAGAGAGAGAGAGAGAGAGAGAGAGAGAGAGAGAGAGAGAGAAAGACAGGAAGAGAGAAAGAAAAAAGAAAGAAAGAATGAAAGAAAGAGAGAGAGGCGGACAGATAGTCAGTCAGATAGTCAGTCAGACAGACAGACAGCAATACATACAGACAGACAGACAGACAGGCAGACAGACAGACAGGCAGACAGACAGACAGACAGACAGACAGACAGACAGACAGACAGACAGACAGAAAGACAGATAGACAGAGAGAGGGAGAGAGAGAGAGAGAGAGAGAGAGA
>NW_004797329.1:1848276-1849290 GCF_000002075.1 Aplysia californica | reverse complement strand
TATTTTATTTAAAAAATTATTACCATCATTATCATAATAATTATCATTAGTAGGGAGGCTCTCGTGGCCCAGAGGTTAAGGTGTTGGCCTCTCATTCAAAGGTCCTGGGTTCGAATCCGGGAAGCGACCGAAAAATTTTCTTCTCTAAATTTGTCTCCTTTCACCTCATTTCCTGCCCTCTAGCAATGTTCTGTCGTCTGCTTTCGTCTCCTCTTTCTGCCCCCCACTCCCTCACCTCCTTTGCCCCTTCCTCTGGGCTCCTGATTCTTTCTGCAGCCTTTCTACTGCTACTCCTTCGCTTCTTCTTACTGCTGTCTTTCAGCCGCACCGATGATCTTCTGGTTGGAAAGATCTACACCTAGCCTTCTCGAACTATAAAAAAAAACAAGGGCGAAAAATCTCGGAGGGCCCGTGTGCAAGTTGCGCACTTTAAAGATCCCTTGGTGGTCTAAAATCGATGAGTAGGCTTCGGCCGCCACCTGGGCAAACTTCAAAATTTCCTACCATATTAAAATATTAGGTGTGTCCCGCGCGCTCATATGACCTTATGCAGTTGCGAGCGCCGAAAAACACTTCACAAAAACAAAACATATCATTAGTAGTATTATTATTACTATCATCATCATGACCAATAATATTATTGTTATCATCGTAATGATAATAATAATAATAATATTAATTATGAACATTTTAACATGTAACGAAACTGTCAAATAATAATTATAATGATGATGATGATGATGATTATTGTGATGACATGAAGAAGAAGAAGGAGGAGGAGGAGGAGGAGAAGGAGAAGAAGGAGGAGAAGGAGAAGAAGGAGAAGAAGGAGAAGAAGGAGAAGAAGGAGAAGAAGGAGAAGAAGGAGAAGAAGGAGAAGAAGAAGAAGAAGAAGAAGAAGAAGGAGAAGAAGGAGAAGAAGGAGAAGAAGGAGAAGAAGGAGAAGAAGAAGAAGAAGAAGAAGAAGAAGAAGAAGAAGAAGAAGAAGAAGAAGAAGAAGAAGAAGAAGAAGAA
>NW_004797329.1:1845593-1847214 GCF_000002075.1 Aplysia californica | reverse complement strand
CATAATTGTCTACTCCAGCCTGTAAATAAATGAGGGGAAATGGCAAACGACCTAGGACGTGTCTGTCATTATTGGAAAAGAATGTTTAGAAGAGACAGAGAGAGACAGAGAGAGACAGAGACAGAGACAGAGACAGAGACAGACAGACAGACAGACAGGCAGACAGACAGGCAGACAGGCAGACAGACAGACAGAGTGGTGCAGATTTTGACAGATGGAGGGTGAGAAACAGTGAGAGCGACAGGCTTCACTTTATGAGCAGTCAGACCGGTGACTGTTGTAAAGGTCAGGCTTTTCACTTTTACACGCAGAAGACGAGATTGACGTCAAGCGAGGAAGGTTTTTAAAAATGTTTTAGTAAGAGTTTTACGGCACTGGCAACACAATTAGGTCATATAAGTGTTGAAGGTTAGAGGTGTGACAGGAGAGTAACAGGCACAAAAAGTGGGAGAGATACGGACGATAGATGTTTGATAGAAAAGAAGGAACAAACCACACTCCAACTTCTAGCTCTAAAGGTTTCAATCGAGATATTAAGTCCATGTGTTTTCTGGTATATTGCATCCCAGTCGGTCCGGTTTGGACCTGACAGGCCAGGTCGAAGCAGTCCGCTTCATAAATGCTATAAATGTGTCAGTGGCAGCATACAATAACCAGGACTATTCTGTGCTGTAGGGATGGAATTCAACCATTTTAAAAGATAGCCAGCCCCAAGAACAAGTCCTTGCTTTATTTGTTTTCGTAAACGTCAGGGCACAATAAAATTAGGTCACTGAAGTGCCGAAGATTAAAGGCGTTACAAGAAAATAACAAGCATAAAAAAGGGAGAGATTAATTCGGTAGATGTTTGATAGGACCCAACCACACCAGAGCACTCGCCAACCAAAAACTTACAGGAAAGGAACGAACGCAAAACAGAAGAAGGGGGGGGGGGGGTGTTAAGGACATAGATGTTTGATGGGAAGGGAACAAAATCGGAAACACCGATGGAAAAAAAAGAGTTTTTTCGATGTAAAATCAGGCGGCCGTCAGAATAAATACGTCGAAGAAACCGACATGTTTCCACCCGCTGGGCAATTCTTATCGAATTATTTATAAAATTTTTGGCTCAGCAACTTTTATGTCCAGTTAAAAAACAATTTTTTTTTGGTAATACAGAAAAATCTTTGAAGAAAGGCACACAAGAATATAAATCTGCAGTTATCAATGACACTCAAGATTTAGAAATCACCAAACTGTTGCGACCATTATTTACCCTTTAATTTACTACCGAGTCTAATTTTACCTCAGACACCAAGCGACCACACCTCATTGAAATACAACCTCAAATATCTCGACTGCTGTTCAAGATAGATGGGTACTTTTTCATCCAAAACCAAGAAAAACGAACAACCTTTTAGACGACAACAATAAGTTAATATGCCCTAAAACTGACGAGCGACTGATACCACTATCTCGTGACACAAATATCAAACGGCGTGACTTCGATGTTTGGTACACATCATGTGTCGGAAACTAAACTGTTGGTGTTTTTTTCACTGATAGTGTTATGCAGGTGTTTAGTAAACGTGTTTGTATTGATCGACTCAAGGCCGTGGGGTTCATGCCCGTGCTTGGGGGG
>NW_004797329.1:1839747-1841918 GCF_000002075.1 Aplysia californica | reverse complement strand
AGAGAGAGAGAGAGAGAGAGACAGAGAGAGACAGAGAGAGACAGAGAGAGACAGAGAGAGAAACAAAAGAGGAAGAAAGAAAGAGAGAGAGATAGACAGAGAAAGAGAGAGAGAGAGAGAGAAAGAAAGAAGCAGGGTATTAGAAAGAGAGAAAGAATGAGAGAGATAGACACGAGAGAGGGAGAGAGAGAGAGAGAGAGCGAACGAGAGAGAAAGAGGTAGAGATGGAGATAAGAAATAACACTGGTCAGCTGCCAACGATGATTGGTTACGGTGTAATCGCCGCGCTGTCCAGGTTCTTTGGCCTTTCGGTCAGTGACTGGCCCCGCAGAGGTGATTTGCCCGTTTTTACCTCTACTCAAGCCACCTAATTGTACACTTAAAGAATATTTGTGTCACGACACGGATGAATCGGGCGCTCGTCAATTTTAAGATATATTATGGAGTTAATACTCGGGGCATCTTAAAGTATGTTTATTTCTTATCATAATTCTTTTTTTAAAATTGTTATATTTTTTATTTTTTTTACAATTTTCTTTTCTTTTCTTTTCTATTTAAAAAAAATTATCTTCTTTTATACTTTTGAAGAAAAAAAATACCCATTTGTCTTGAAGGAGGTCGGGTTCGCCTGATTTCAGAGGTAAATTAACGAGAAAACGGCTGCTAAAGTTTTTAGTGATTTCTAAAGCTTGAGTGTAATTGGAAACTGTAATTTACATTGAAATTTTATGTGCTTTTATGTGCTTTTTTTCGATAAAATCCACACAGAAATGTGTTTTTAAGACTAAAAAATGTATTCAGCCCAAAACAAAACAAACAAACGAAAAAACAAACAAACTCGACAAACATTTCTAACGGACGGGAAAATGTCCGTTTCTGTGATTTCAGTATTTTGACGAGCGCCTGAGTTCACCGCGATGCCTCAGGACTTGTCTAGAGAACACCATGCCCTGACTGTCTGGCTCATCATTAATGACCTGCCCCGAGAGAGTTGACTTTAGGTAGGAAATTACTTACGCTCTTTGCCACAAAGGGAACTAGAAAAAGACCATACCGCGTTAATTCTCCCCACTTGGCAAGTGATATGTTACCACTTGGTTATTCTTTTAATAAGAGTTTTACGGGCACTTGCAACACAATACAATCATGCAAGAACCGAATGTTAGAGGTGTCACAAGAGAGTAGCAAACATAAAAATAAAGGAGGAGGAGAGATAAGGACAATAGACGCAATTGGCGGGTGCTCTCCTCATGTGTTTCGCTCATTTTTTCCTATCAAACGTATATCGTCCTTATTTAATTCTCCTCCCTATGTCACTATCTAGAAACACTTCTAATCTCCCGTACTTATATGACCTAGAGAGAATGTCTAGACTTTGGAGAGATCCGAAGGAAATATTATAAATGCAAGAAATTGAAGGATATTTTTTCCGTCGTTGTTCCCAGCAGAATTTTAAATTTTATAAAGGCCATTGGCCTTTATGGCGAGTTGTAGAGTGAATTTGATATTATTAAAATTTTTTATTGTTACTTAAAAGAGTTGTTTTAAATCACAAATGTATTTACACCGAATTTAAATATTTAAACTTTTTAGCATTTTAAAGTAAATTAGTTAACCAGTCGTGGAGTGAACTTTTGCGAAAGTGAACAACTTGTGGTTCGCGCGCTCATATGACCTTAGCAGTTGCGAGCGCCGTAAAACCTTATACTATACTATACTATAGAGAGGTTGCAGGTTCGGGGGGTTCGAGTCTGAGGTTTTGTCCTTGGGAATGGCACTTTACACGAAATTCCCATTTGACTCGGTTCTTTCGGAAAACGAACGTTTAACTCGGAGCCCCCGCCTCTTAAATAACCTAACAGTGTTGGTAGAGGTGTTCAACCCATACCATTTCAGCATTTTCACCAAATGACCTAATTGGGTCGCAAGTGCCGTAAAGCTATTATTACGCTGAAACCCACCAGGGGTCTCCACTTTCCGAGGAGTCACATCATGTATCACCGTGACGTCAAGCTTGGAAGACGCGTTTGTCTTATTTTAGGAATGGGGGCGAGGCCAAAGGAGGGGGTTGGATTATTTTAACCTCTAATATCAGACAAATGATAATTATGGACAAGAGAGAGAAAGAGAGAGAGAGAGAGAGAGAGAGAGAGAGAGAGAGAGAGAGAGAA
>NW_004797329.1:1835770-1837580 GCF_000002075.1 Aplysia californica | reverse complement strand
TTCTTCTTCTTCTTCTTCTTCTTCTTCTTCTTCTTCTTCTTCTTCTTCTTCTTCTTCTTCTTCTTCTTCTTCTTCTTCTTCTTCTTCTTGTTACTGGTAATTCTGGCTCGATAATCTGCGAGCAGGAATTTGTCTACCCAGTCTGTCTGTCAAGATACAGAGTGCTCAAAACAGCCCCAGCTGGCCCTGAGTAGAAGCAGCCTGCCTCCAATACTAGCCAAATGTCAAGGGAATCTTAGATCACAAACAATCTACTGTACTTTACTGTTAAGTGACACGGCGGCAGAAACACGAGCTTGAGTCCAAACTCAGTATATTTAAGATTTTGCGAAGAAAAACACATCGACACAAGTTTGGTGTTTTAGCGCTGAGAAGACAGATAGACAGACAGACAGACGCAAACAAAGAGAAATGACCTATCGAAATAGCACTCTCCACCCTTGACCTACCAATAGCGCCCTCCATCAATTCTTAAGCACAGTATAATGTCATTGCGCAGTGTACAGTTCGTTCCAATGACGTACTTACACTTACAATGGCGCCATTGCTGCGGACAAAGACGCAGGGACTCGAAACAAGGAATGCGCTCAAAACAATTTTTCACCGTGTGAAACCACACAAACAGAATCTGCAGGGGAGTCCCATCAGCAGAATGGCACCACGCTGAGAGCTAGAGCTGGGTAAAAAATCGAGTCCGGATGCGATTCGTGGGACTTGTGCTACGGAAGAAAAGCTCCGATTCCTTAAAAATAAATGTTTAAACCACTGCGGGGCTACTGACTGAAGTTATCTTAAGGCCATTCCCAAAGGGGGGATATGAACATTTTCTTAAGCACAGTAGAGTTGTAAACGGGCTGATTTATCAATGTCATGCTCATTATGTGCCGAAACAACATAGGGGGAACTGCTGCTTTTTCTTTCCTCATCCTCAATATCGTTATTTTTTTCTATGTTTCTTTTGTATGTTTGCCATGCTCTTGTGTACTGCTTTTTTTTGGGGTGCCTTGATAGTCGAAGCAGACTTTGTGCTGTTGAGGCTAGAGAGATGAGCAGAGTAAGCCTGATTCCCCGTTTGGACTTCGCTCTGTTGGCATTCACCTCTTTGCGTTCATGTGATCTTATACAGTTGCGGCCGCCATAAACCTTACTTAAACTAAAACCTACTGTTACCAGTTACTCTATTTATTCTTCTTTTTCAAAAAAGATTCTATTAAAAAAAAAAAAAAAAAACTTTGTGCCTCTCTGTGTTCCGAATTCAAGGTTATCCCGAATCCTCAAGCTGTTCGGAGTCGATCAGGTAGCCAGTAACTGACCAGGTGTTGGGCAAGTCGGAAGTAATTCATGCCATACGCTACTTGCCAGAAGTACTCACTACTCACCGGAAGTAATCATCTAATTGTCTACGAGTCGGAACCACCGGAAGAAAACTTGAACTCCACGGAAGAAATCACATCAGTAGTAAGTATATGGGTTCGGATTCGATTCCTTCGATTCCTTGCTTTCATTGTTTCAATAATCGGGAACCTGAGGTTGCGTGAAAAAACAACAAAAAAAACAACAACCCCGGATCCGCCCACCTCGCTGAGAACTCTACCATTACGTTGCCGCGCAATAGGATCAACACAAAAGGTCACGGGTCTGCTTAGGTAGAATGTGCCTGCAAAACAAAACAGAACTGAAAGAAACGAAAGCGATAGCAAGCCGAAATAAAATAAATGTCTACATACAGATCAGCGGCCGTGTCATCCGCATCGTTCGCCGTCGCTGTTTAGTTCAGAACTACCGCACCCCCACCCCCACCAGCACCCCC
>NW_004797329.1:1832862-1834543 GCF_000002075.1 Aplysia californica | reverse complement strand
CACACACACACACACACACACACACACACACACACACACACACACACACACGCACACATACACACACTCCCCTTTTTTGATATTTTTAAAAAAGGCGTCAACAATTTCCCCTAATATGAAAGAGCACTTTCCAAAGGTAAATGACTTTGCAATTCAAAGCAATCTTCGACAACTGCATTTCGGTAAAAGTTTGCTCATTGACGTGGCAGCCTCAGAAAACAAGAAATACGTTGCATTGGTCAAAGCTAAGCGACGAGTAAACAAGTTATCGGTTATAATAACAAGGGAAAACATGGAATTGAACTCTCTGAGTTCTGCATGCAATCGCAAAGCGCCTAACCGTTACACCATTGACGCCAGTACAGCACCTACCCAGCCTGGCGTGGATATAACAATACAACAAAACTCGATAGCATCTAGCCAGGGGCCGGCCCAAAATAACTTGGATCCATGGAGTAAAAGAGACCCGCCGGGCATCAAACAGGACCCCATTAGTTCATTAGTCAAGCTTTCCGACACGCAACATACAACAGACGCCTCTATCTTCTTGCGACACTTCCCAGGTGCTAAAAGCTTTAGACCAGACATCTACATACGTCCAGATCCGGCCGGCCAGCCGGCAATTCCAGCCTGTCCCGCGAGTCGACTCAGTAATAAAACAAAGTAGATGTGGTAAAATCAGGCGTTCGTCAATCTTTGGGCACGTGGAGTTATTAGCTTCATCTAAAATTAATGCTTGTTTATTTATCTCACTTTTGATGAAAAAATGACCCATCTATTTAGAATAGAAGTTGACATTTTTGTGATTGAAAGAGATTGGGGTCACCTGGTGTCAGAGGTAAACATTAGCAAGAGAAAGGCCGCCAAAGTTTGGTGACTTCCCGAAGCTTGAGAGTTCTTGAAAGCTGCATAATATATATTCTAATGCTTTGTGCCTTCGATTAATGTTTTAAGTAAAATCCACATACATACGTATTTCTATTTGGACATGAAAGTTGTTGATAAAAAAAAAAACCCTAAAAAGGTGGATGGAAATTTCCAAACGAACGAAACATGATGGTTTATTTGCTTTCATGTTTTTACGAGCGGCTGATTTCCCTACGATGCTACACAAATGAACAAAACTGTTCGTTTTACTTATTAAAATTAACAGTTTCTGGCATAGCAGGAAGCAGCACATCTAACATAATTATTATATTATTCTTATTTTTGTTAATCCCATGCACGTACTTGAGTAACACAATGCTATAGTTTCAGTTTAAGTCTCACCTTTGAAGGAGAAGGTTTTTCGTCCGACTTCACCCAATTTTTGTACCTGCTTTCGCCCGCGAGATTGAAGGAACCTCTTCATTCGGCCCACGATATGGATACAGCTTTCCATGTCGTTATACTAAGGAGAAGCATGAAAGACCGTGAGCAAAATTAATTCAGCTGTATACGCTTGGGACACGGTATAAACAAGACATGTGACCAGAGACATTTCCTTCAACGTTCCCTGTCATTTTAAAATCCTAAGAAAATTGTCAAATGGGTAAAAGTAAGATTAGGCCCAACATTCAGAACGTACTTAGGTGCTGTTCTTCGGGGTGATCTCGACTTTCAGTGGGATCACTTTTGGGTAGGCATGATGACGCCATGCACAAAAGACGCTTTTGAGAATTGTGTGTGCTTGAGGGGGGGG
>NW_004797329.1:1830650-1832762 GCF_000002075.1 Aplysia californica | reverse complement strand
GTGTTCTAGATACATATTTAACGCCAGATTTCCTTTAAAGTCTAATGTCAGTTGTAAATTCATGGAAAGCTGTTATATGTTTAAAATAACTTTTCTCGGCAAAACACAGACTATACACCTCTACCATTTCTTGCAATAGGAGTCCAAACCTTACTTGCTGTGATTGTTGGTTTTATATGCTGGCGTGTCGACACAATAATGCTTGTTCAAGAGGTTAGCTCGTATTTCGATCCTGGGTGTCACGGTCTGAGAGGGATACCAAGTCCCTGCAACAGGTGGAGACACTCAGTAAAAATTTACACACATTTAAATCGATCCCATGTCGTCTGCGCGCGACAACCGATCAAGTCATTAAGCCATTATGTCATTACGTCAAGCCTTTCCAATAGTAGCAGACATACACTTTTTTCTTCCTAGAAAGTCTCCTGGGGGCGTATTAGCTTTAGACTAAAGTGAAGTAACGAGGAACTCGACAAAAATCTAGCTAAAATATTTGCCTGGGGCATGCTTTAAACAAAACATCAAAACAAGAAGTAGCTGTCACAAGATTTTTGGGAAAAGTAAACAAACTGGGTCCCACATTTGGGGCTTTCTTTATTAACCTAAATTACGCACATCGGCCTCCGAGCTCTTCACTCTTTGTCGGTACCAATAAATGTAGGCAGTCGTGACGTCATACGTGAAAGACGCTAATAAAAAGAGGGGATCCAAATGAACGTTTATTAGATTTCCTTCAAAGTCTGATGCCATACAAAAAAACAATCGTTGAAAGGTGTTAAATGCTAAGCAGAACTTTTTTCTTGACATAAGACAACGACTTTTTTCTGTTTCGTGTTCCCTGTATGACGTCTGAATACATTTTCAATTTTAAAAAAGGGTTTATTCCTTATCTACAAAAGTAAGTAAACTTAATTCGTATGGGAAGACTTTTACAGCGCTCTCAACTGCATACAGTCATATGGTAGCACGAGGCTCAAGTTGGTTGTTTTCATGTTAGTTCACAGCTTGGCTTGGTTTTACTTTATGATTGAAGTTAAAAATCATGTAAATTTTTTATAGTAAAGCCACTCTTAAATCACGAAGGATAGAAACATTGTGATAGTAGACTTTAGTCTTCCATTCTGAACTTACTTGACCTATTTTGGATCCGGGATTTCCACTCTCTGTGAGACCACTTTCGAGTTGCAGTGACGCTACACACAATTGAGACTTTCAACTTATTTTAAGAATGGAGGGATCAAAATTTACTCTTACCAACGTCACCAATAAGCTTCCAAATCATGACGCACATGCTGTGATAGTTTTGTATACTATGTACCCTGGGTACCTGAAGGTGTCATCAAAAATTATCCGGCTCATTGATTGACGTGCAATGACTCACCAGTGCTTGTGGTCACTAGTACTAGTTGCTTACTCTATAAAACCCCACGGATAAAACATGAGAATGGTCATTATTTAGACAGGACCTTAAATTACCACCAACCTTCGACAGATCTAGACTGGTGGAGAGCCTTTAAACGGTTTTTCAACCGACCCAAGCCTAAGAATCATGGCACGTCATGACGCGATAGTTTTTGTTGGTGAAGTAGTTCCGAATGGAGAGTGTATGTTTACTTTTACTGTTTTGTATACTGTGCTAAACACAACCTAAGTTGTGGCAAGTCATGGCCTTATGTTGCGTCCTCGGTAAAGTTACTTATCACGAATTTTCCTTATTTCATTCAGGTGGGAATCTGTACCCGGCTATAAGCAGCGAAAGATCTTGTCGGTTTCTTAATGTTTATTCGCTTAATCAGTTGATTGTACTGTATGCAAAGTCGATAATATTTATGAGTGTTCTAGAGTCTGTTAGGAAAATAATACGGATTATAAAGCGCATAGAGTTTGCTGTTGAGCGGGGACATGCACTATACAAACGCTATTTATCATTACTTTGTAAACAGTACTTTGGGGGCTATCGTGGCCTAGAGGTTAAAGTGTTGGCCTCTCATTCAAAGGTCCCGGGTTCGAATCCTGGTAGCGACGAAAACATTTTCTTCTCTAAAATTGTCTCCTTTCCTGCTCTCTAGCAATGTTCTGTTGTCTGCTTTCATTTCCACTTTCTGCCCCCAC
>NW_004797329.1:1827336-1830379 GCF_000002075.1 Aplysia californica | reverse complement strand
ACCTGAAAATGATTAGTGTGTCCCGCGCGCTCATATGACCTTATGCAGTTGCGAGCGCCGTAAAACACTTTACAAAAATACACAAAAAAACAGTACTGTCATCTTACAGACATTTGTCACCAACCTCCAACATGACAGAACCAAATGGACGGGGTGCCTTCAAACGGTTTCTCAAGCGACCCGACCCCACCCAAATGCGCCCCATAGGCGATTAGAATCAGGACCACCCGCGCTGTAGTCCAGCACGATGTCGACTGAGTCTTTAATGCGCCTCACAAACAGATATAATTATGATTTAGTAAAACGCGGAAGAAGCACTGATATTTTTTATTCATCAGCAAAAGTTTGATCGATGTAATCCATAACTACGTTAATTATTCCTTTGATTAGCAAGCCAGTTCATTCATTCCCTTCGTTAATAAGGGAAATGATATCATAATAAAGACCAGATTGTTTTTCTTGGCCAATGCTGATTGAGAATTCGGAAAAAATGTTGTTATCGTCTTTTTCATTAATCTACAAAAACAAACAATAAATAAAGAAGAGCAATATCAATGAGGTACAGTAAAATAAAGACAGGAAGAGCGGGATCATATCTCGCTTGGCATCTCCCTTACATTAATTGGTTTTCTTAAAACCAGTAATGGAAAGCAAAATGCAAGGAGTGGCCACTGGTGGGATTTAGATTGCAGTTTAATCCCCATATGGATCTCTTCACTGAAAAAGCTACCTTTGCTGACCACAATCAGCGCAAAATATTTGACCGAAGTGATTTTCAAAGTCGGAAAATATCTTGTCACCACGACGCTGGGGGGCATAACTCGAAAAGTTTCTGAATGGTCTAGGCCCTTACTATAATTTACTACTATTTACTACTATTTACTACTATTTTTTGCTATTACTACTATTTACCACTATTTACTACTATTTTCTTGGATTTTGGGAGAATGAAGTGGGTGGGTGGCGGGTGCTCTAGTGTGGTGTGGTCCCTCTTTCCTATTAAACATCTATCGTCCCAATCTCTCCTTCTCTTCTTCCTTTTTATGCTTGTCACTCTCTTGTAACACCTCTAATATTCGGGCTCTTATTTAATAACCTTATTGTGTTGCAAGTGCTGTAAATCTCTTACTAAAACTATTCCCACAGACTGAATGTAACGGGTGTGGACCTTACATTCGTCAGTACTAAGACAAACAGACAGACTGCAGGTTCACACTTCAAACTAGGGCCGGGGCTGCAGCTGCATCCACCCACTTAGTGACGAACGGCTCCAAACCAAGACGCGTACTGGCCGAATGGATTCTCACTTGCATTCCTCCACTCCACCCCCTCTTCTCCTCATGCTTGGTCACCCTTCACCTCTTTTCTTCCACGGCTCTAGCTTGAGCTAAGACTAGAACTAACTCATGGTTGTGTTTTTCTTTTATTCGGGTTTCAAACGTGATATTGCCACTTGCAGTTTAAAGTAATTTTGAATCTAACGGCACTTATATTAACCTTATCGTGTTTCAAGTGCCGTAAAACTCTTACTGAAGCTTAACTTTGAATCCTATATATTATGCACACTGTCTTTTTGTATGTGCATTTGACTTGCTTGTCAGTAATTACGAATCCATAATAATATGAGCGACTTTATTATGTTTGTTAACAGCAAACCCTTCATACATGGGCCATCTTTATAACCCACCCAGTGCCACTAGAACAAGCATAGCAAGGAAGACGAAAACACATTAAAGTAGTAATGATGACACAGAATTAATCATCCACACCTGCTTTTTGCCGTTTGCTTACATTGCAGTACAGGCAAACTTCTCTCTCTCTCTCTCTCTCTCTCTCTCTCTCTCTCTCTCTCTCTCTCTCTCTCTCTCTCTCCACCACCACCCACCCCTCCCCCTGGCATCAAACCCTATACGTTCTTATACTACGTTTAAATCCCACCCCAAGCCCCAGCCGGGAAAAAAGAAACTTGGGACTTTTATGGCCCTATACACACATCGGAGAGCCACAAGACAACACTGGAAACGCAGGGGGCAAGTTTTGTGTCACGATAGGTTTTGAGTCGAGTTATACATGTACCGGTGCTTGTCAGCCTTTTTATAGCTAGCGCTTACTTTTGCCAACTTTAATTATGAGACTAAAATGTGCGTACTGCCCTCAAACATAGTATATTTCCTAACGGAGAATTACATGATACCATGTTACCTTATAATTACAAAGTTCTATCTGTTCAGTGCTGAGTTCTGAAAAGAATTGAGTTTCATATGTCAAGCTTTTTCGAATGTGACTCTTTGAATATCTTGATAACGACTCCGAACAATCTTATCATTTTGATAGAGCAGATACAACATTTTGGTTTCTGACCTCATGGACTTAGGTACTCAAAATGGCCAAAAACGTCAGATAAACCTTTGTAGCTCTACGGCAGGGAAATTACCAAATATTTTGGCTCATCAGTGGGTGATATCCCAGAGGATATCAAGTAAGCGTATAACTGTTCTAGGCTATGTCCACCTTTTTTTACCAACGTCATCTCGTCTATGGCCAAGTTTATTTCTCTTCTGAATTCGTTTTTAAAAGCGATATTGTCCCAGCTGTACACCTTTTAAAATGGGTAGAAACCACCCACTAGGATTTTTTATTAGTATTTTTAAGGACATTTCCAGAATACAGCTAACAGGTGTTTAGACATCAGTTCAGACAAATTGATACAAGTCACTGTGCAAAAGCTGGAGAGTGTTCAAGAGTTTAAGAAATATTTGACGATGAGTTGCGCCACCAATTTTTTGACCGCACTCCAGTAACTAGATCTAGCTCAAGTTGTCTAGCCGTCCAAATCGAATCAACAGGGATTCCAATCATTACACATGATTACAGTAATTCAATTGGCCTCGCAGCGAACACTCCAAGTTGTTTTAGTCAAGTTTTTCGCCACTTGCAACACAGCTAGGTAATATAGGTGCCAAAGATGACAGATGTTAGAAGAGAGCAACCATTAAATTAAACACTCCCTCCAATAAAAAAGAAAAAAAAAAGAAACAACAAC
>NW_004797329.1:1824098-1825897 GCF_000002075.1 Aplysia californica | reverse complement strand
AGGAGGAGGAGTAGGAGGAGGAGTAGGAGGAGGAGGAGGGGAAGGAGGAGGAGGAGGAGGAGGAGGAGGAGGAGAAGAAAAACAACAACAACGACCACAAAAACATGGTAAGATGCAACACTAAAAGATATGAACAGAAAGTCATATTATATTGTTTTATTTTGTTATGTTAACATCAAAGCTATATATAAAAAGGCTCTCTACTCTTCAATATTATGCCGTCTGAAACTGTAAAATAACATATACATGTACAATCAAAACATTAAAATTATAATAACATAATTACCTGACAGATTTTATCATCCACGAGACAGGCAAAGTCACATAATAATTCATCCCATATTTTGTTTTCCATGAAAGAATATCGGCACTGCTCCAGAGAGAGGCCTGGACTCCTATGACTGTAACTCTGACAAGCATTCCAACTTATTCGTCCCATTGCAAAAGCTTTGCTCTGCGCGCGAACCGCACCGCACCGCACTGCCACGCGTCGCGTCATGTTGTTTTCGCGACGTCGCTCCCACGCCAAAAAAGCGCGTGCTGAACACGCACGGCGAACGAAGCGCGAAGAGGCCCCCATCACCCCAAGGTAGATTAGCTCAGTGTTGCACACCGCCCACAAGGTTTAACGTTTTAAATCTTTGCTTAGGCCTACAGCAGAGCTTACAACAAAAATAATAAGAGTTGGTGGAGGTGGTCGGCAAATGCACGCGCTTGACGGTAAGCGCTTAGCGGTACAGATTTCACGTTTTGCTTGTTTGTTTTTTTAATACAGTTTTTATGTTTAAGTTTTGTTTTGCAGCTCTGCATATTCCTCTAATCAGAGCAAACAACTAGTTAGTTAAGGCCGTTGCATGCAACTTCCTGACTCCCAACAAAAAAACAAACAAACAAACACAAATCAAACCCAACGAATGTGATCCCCCAGTTCGCAAACACATTTTAAAAAAAAGGAAAAAAACAAATACAATTTTAAAAAAATATTAAAATAAAGAAGTTATGCCTTTGGTGAGCGGATATAAACGTGTAATATTACAACACGACCACGCCGCAAAAACAATATATTATGCACAGACGAAAATTTTTTTTTCCCTAAATAATGTTGTCAGCTAATCGGACAATCTGTGGACTACTATAATTTTGGAGATAATATTCTAAGAAGCTTGTTAGAAAATACAGTGGAAAATATTAGGAGGTAATACCAGTCCTGGGGACGCAGACAAACAAAATACGGACGGACAGACAGACAGACAGACAGATAGATAAATAGGCAGACAGATGGATAGATAGATAGGTAGATAGATAGATAGATAGATAGATAGATAGATAGATAGATAGATAGATAGGTAGATAGATAGATAGATAGACAGACAGATAGATAGATAGATGGATAGATAGATAGATAGATAGATAAATAGATAGAGAGATAGATAAATAAACAGATAGAGATAGATAGATAGATAGATAAACAGATAGATAGACATACAGACAGACAGACACACAGACAGACAGACAGATAGATAGATAGATAGATAGATAGATAGATAGATTGGTGTCAACCATAGTTTAACGACCTCACACTGACCAGTTCCAGTTGCCCATCTGTCCCTAAATAAATTAGTTTCATACTGACATCCTGTGTATCCATTCTCAATTGATTTGACCAGACATGACAAGGGAGATAGTGACAAAGACAGTGAACCCTAGATCTGACTGGTCAGTTATGAATCTCTCTCGCTCGCTTTCTGTCTGTCTGTCTGTCTGTCTGTCTGTCTGTCTGTCTGTCTGTCTGTCTGTCT
>NW_004797329.1:1820585-1821781 GCF_000002075.1 Aplysia californica | reverse complement strand
ACAACAACAACAACAACAACAACAACAACAACAACAACAACAACAACAACAACTACAACATCTCTCAGTAAAAATAAACTTTAGCCCCCACATTGATCGGAACCTATATGACCCCTCGCAGACATTCAGTCTCTACACTCTCCGTGAGGTCACCCCAAGTCACTGTGGCGTCTCAAGAGAAAGTTTGGTTTAACTTATTCTAATCGTTGATAGGTGAGGTCCAATGATTTTTAATCCATTTTTTCTCTTATTCCTGAACATGTTTATTCCCAGATAGCAAAAAACATTCACAACTGACCTGGCAGGTTTGGAATTTTATTTTAAAACACAGTATATCCAGTTTTGTAAAATTTTCGGGAGAGCCCCCCCCCCTATAAAAAGAGTATTTTAAAATATTTTTTAAATATAGTAACAAAAAACCCAGATCTTTGCCTCTCAAAAGATAGTCACATTGAATATCTTCAAAACGCCCACCCAGCAGTAATGGGTACCAGACTCCGAGTTGGGGAAGTAAAGGCGAAATGGAAAGGAACTGGCTACCCTACCACAATATGCCGAAGGTCCAGGAAGTTGTCTCACTAACAAGGCAATCCCACATGTCTGGATCGGATGCGGGAACAACTTTATATGCCAGACTAAGGCAGTTGGTGGTTGGCAGGTGCTCTGGTGTGTTTTGTTCCTTTTTTCCTGTCAAAAAATTATCGTCTTTATCTCTCCTCCTTTTTTATGTTCGTTACTTTCTTATAACGCCTCTCTTCAGCACTTGTGTGATCTTCTTGGGTTGCAAGTGCGTTAAACTCTTGCTAAAACAAGCAAGGACTAAGCCAGAAATGTGTGCCGTGTTTTAAACTATCAGGCGTAACCAATAACCCAATTTCGTCCAAAACTGGCTATACTGTCTTTTAAAATAAAACTCCAGAGGTGAAGGGTTTAGGGTTCAGTACCCTTGTCGCCATGTCCCTTCCCTCGTCTTTGCAATCACCATAGAGATGATTACAGGGTGATAATAGAAAACTATTTCAGGACAGCTGGAAAACAATCCTGTTTGCTACTGGTCAGTGTGAGGCTGTTCAGTTGTTGTGGGCATTTACTTGTACTCTACTTTGTCTATCTATCTATCTATCTATCTATCTATCTATCTATCTATCTATCTATCTATCTATCTATCTATCTATCTATCTATCTATCTATCTATC
>NW_004797329.1:1814718-1818779 GCF_000002075.1 Aplysia californica | reverse complement strand
TTTCCTACCAACTGAAAATATTAGGTGTGTCCCGCGCGCTCATATGACCTTATGCAGTTGCGAGCGCCGTAAAACACTTTACAAAAACAAACAAACAAACTGGCGGAAGCAACAAAGGCAACATAAAGAAATAGGACCAACCAGCGGCGCCCTCCAACCACCCGCAAGCAGTTCCCTAACCGACAGCCAGCCTTGATGAAAATAATATTCTAAACAGCCCACAGGCTTGGAAAAAAATCGTAACCGAAATTACATTTACAAACAAAGGAAATATGTTTTGACAATGTGCTTCGCCTAGACATGCAACTAAACACTGGACTGGGAGTTCCCTACTAAACCCCAACCCCTGCCTCTTCCCTCACTCCCACTCCCTTAAAAACATGTTCTCGACCACTTCTCAGCCATATCCCCCACCCAACCCCTCCCCTCCTCATCCTGTTTTTCTTTATTCTCTCTCTCTCCCCCTCCCCCTCCCCCAAAATGAATTTACCTTCAAAACAAAATACCCTCTGGAAAAAATACACTGTTCGAGATAACAGATCTAAGAAACTGGGATTTAAATGGCAGACAAGCTGAAACAAAACCTGGCAAAAACTATTGATATCTTAGGATCTGAAACAAATACGATGCGTGCTCGAACATTGACGTGCCAGTGTTGGGTCTGAACAGCAGATGAGAACGAGATGGAAAGAAAGGACAGAGGAACAGGCAGCTGATGAGAACGAGATGGAAAGAAAGGACAGACGAAAAAGGCAGCTGATGAGGACAAGATGGAAAGAAAGGACAGAGGAAAACGTAGCATATGAGAACGTTATAGATTATTTTAAAAAAACAGTAGAAAAGTCATCAGATGATGAGAACGAGATAGAATGAAAGGATAGAGGAAAAGACAGCTGATAAGAACGAGACAGACAGAAAGGACAAAGGAAAACTAGAGCCTGAGGGATGAAATACAGCTTACCCCTCCATCTACCAGCCCACGAGATCTTCGCATACTCCCTGCTCGCCTTTTTGGGCTGCAAGAGTTTACTTGGCTGTTGACACTGTGGGTCCTTATATTTGTTTGGTATTTACGTACTGTTGTTTTCTACAGGAACGTTATTTTCCTTGTTCTCTCTCTCTCTCTCTCTCTCTCTCTCTCTCTCTCTCTCTCTCTCTTCTTTCTTCCTCTTTCTCTCTCTCTCTCTCTCTCTATCTCTCTCTCTCTCTCTCTCTCTCTCTTTCTCTCACTCTCTCGGTCTGTCTCTCTCTCCTTGAGTCACTATCTATATCTATCTATCTTATTTTCTCACTATAGCTTCCCCCATGCCCCTCCCCCTTTCTCTCTCTCTCTCTCTATCTCTCTCTATCTTTCTCTCTCTCTTCCTTCCTCCCTCTTTTCCCTGATCCTTATCACCGCTATCTCTTCCTGTAGCTATCACAGTAATCATCAATCTAAGCTCATAAGACACCTTCTTAAGTAGCGAGATTTTACGACACGTCAATATGAACCATTTCTCGTCAAACGCCACACGTTCAGGGGACGCTAATCATCTTAACCCTCTAGTGCCCACAAAAAGAAATATGGACACGAAAATTTGCAGCTGTATTGTAATGTTTCTATACTATTGCTATAAAGACAATATATAAGAGAAATATTTTGAAGTCAACTGAATGCTTTTATAATATTTTGATTCCCGTTGAAAAGAAACTAAAACAGAACAACAACATCACATGTTTAAGTTTTACTTTTAGTAAAGTTTTACGGTTCTTGCAACACAATAAGGTTACATCAGTGCCGAAGATTTGAGGTGTTACAAGAGAATAGCTTACGCACAAAAAAGGAGGAGAGATGAAGACAAAGATCTTTCCAAGGAAAGAAGGGAAAACAAAAACACACCAGAGAATTCGTTAACCACCCACGTTTGATTTCCTTAAAAACAAAATACAAAACAACATTTACAGACACTCAAGGTTCAGATAAAAACCAAAGGACACTACTTAAGTGTTATTAACAGTTTTACTTCATTCTCTCTCAGTTATTTATTCTGTCTCGCGTGTCTTGCGGTGTCTCACGGTGTCTCGCGGAAGTATTTTGCCGGTTTATTTGTTAAATTCAGTAGTGTGGCTTGAATTGATGATAACTCAATGAAGACGAGCATTTTAATTATTCGAACGCCTGTCATTGATGTTCCAACAATCTCTCTCTCCCCTTCTTTTCCACTTTTCCCATACAGAGACACTGCTTGAAGACTCGCCCTTTTGGAGTACTAAAAGAAGCAAAATTTCATTATTCTTATTGATTTTTTTGTTTTATCTTTCTCTATCTGAACATTTTAAAAAAGCAAGTAACAACATGCATACGATGAAATATTCAAGTTTATATTTCTGGTTTTCGAGTGTAAAAAATCAAAATACGAAACAAAATTTCCTTTGATCTGCTGCTGATCGGAAATAATATTATGTGTGTCGCGACATTATGGAATCAGGCGCTCGTCAATTTTGGGGTGTCTGGCGTTATTGACATATTAATAAAGCTTGTTCATTTGCTTTCTTTTGGAGAAAATAATACTCATCTCTTTAGAACAGAAATTGAAATATTTATGATTATAGGTGACGGGGTCGTCTAGAGTCAGAGATATAATTAGCGTGAAAATGGCCGCCAAAGTTTGGTGACTTCCAACGCTTGGATCACGTTGGAAACTGCAAATCTACATCTTTCGTGCCTTTTGATCAAGGTTTTACAATAAAATCAAAACTAACTGTATTTTCAAACGGACACGAGAGGTGTTTAGCTACTGAAAGAAAAAAGAAATTGCCCAACAGGTAGAAAAATGTCGGTTTCTTAAATTTCAATGTTTTTATAAGTACCTGATTTCACCACAGTACGACTCGTATGTATGCATTATGTTCATAAAAAGTTAAGCTCTACCCACCTTATTCCAATCCTTCTCTCTGCCGCTAAAATCCAGTAGCCTGCTCCAGGTTGCCTCAGTAAAGTAAGATGATTTGGTCCAATCTCTGAAAATAGAATTATATTTATCAATCAAATTGATTCGGCCTATCAAACTTTCCGCATGACTGAAAGTTTGGAATTCCATAAACTGTATCGTGCGAGGGCATGATTGGATTTTTAAAAAGAAATCGTACCTCGAATGAAAACGCAATAATGTCTTTATGGGCTACATCTTTCCTCTTCCGTCACACAATGAAAGCGACAGAGTTATGTGATAGCAATCATCATAATTTTCCACCTTCCATTATCTAGGTCGTGTCAAAACTGAATCTTCCAATTTTTACTCCATAAACCAGCCAACAGAATCATCCGATTTTGACTACAAAACAGACCCCGTGCAAATTTGATTTCCTCACAGGGTCAGCGAACAAGAGCTGTCAACAGAAATTGAAAGCTTGACTGTTCGAGACCGCATGAAACCTACGAGTGTGTCGAGGCATGGCTTAGCTCTGCTACTAATCTCATTACTTACCGGTAACTTATTGTGCCCCTTGGGAAAAAGAGAGACCTAACTCTGCTTTCAGCAGTTTTGAGAAGAGTGGGATTTTCTGCTGCAAGAAAATCAGTACTACGAATTAAATTTCGCTTCCAAATTACGAGAAACTCTTTTAAAATGGCCGCTTAGAAGTTGCACTTTGGGTTGACCAAGAGATGTGATAGTGTTATTCTGTGGTAGCTATTATTCTGAATAACACAATTACGTATTCACATTTCACTTGACTATCGCGAGGAATACACAGACCAACAAGAAACTAAGGAATAATCTGCGATCGCACAAAGCTGCAGTCAAAAGACAACTTCGGATATATATTATATATTATTATATCCCTTTCTCTCTCTCTCTCTCTGTCTCTCCCTCTCTCTCAGTGTGTATGTGCGTCTTTTTCTCTGTCTCTCTCTCCCTGTCTTCTCTGTCTCGGTCTCTCTGTCTCTGTCTCTGTGTCTCTGTCTCTATCTCTCTATGTGTCTCTCTGTCGCACTCTCCCGGGACTCTCTCTCTCCCTGACTACCCCCCTCTCTCTCTCTCTTTCTCTCTCTCTCTCTGTATGTGTGTGTGTGTGTGTGT
>NW_004797329.1:1811541-1813324 GCF_000002075.1 Aplysia californica | reverse complement strand
AGAGAGAGAGAGAGAGAGAGAGAGAGAGAGATTAAGGGATGGAACGTTATTAAGGACTAAAGCATTCAAGGTTATTGTCTCTGTTCTCCTGTGTATTTGTATGGGAAAGATGGAAGGGGGAGGGGGGGGGTTGAAACATCAATGAAAGCTATTGCATTCAGAAGGAAACATAGTCTCTACACTCGAGAGTGTTTGTGTGGGAAGCGTGAAGGGTGGGGATGGGGACAGGCTGTAAGTCATGGGGATAGGACGTGTTAAGAACCACTTTAGCAAAAATATAGAACTACTGGTAAATGTAACACCGCGGCCCAAACGTGATTTGTTCACCCTCAGTCACATTTGCAAACTAATAATAGAGTCTAGATCTATTTTCTTTCAAGGTTGATCCCATTAGCTCTTCCCATCATGATCCGACTAAATGATCTCTCCAGTCGTCAGCTCTGACATCCAGCTTGGTCATTATTAGGTTACGACGTACTAATTATTATTGCTCTTTCCTTTATAGAAATATCACTAGCTTAGTGGTATCTTGTTCTGCCTTCATTTTCCAGCTTTTGATGTCAATCACTTTGAAAGCACTGAACTTTCGCCCAGAAAATGGGAGTTTATACCAAATGAAACTGAAATTCTATTTAGTTTCAGTTCGGTAAAAGTTTTACGGCGCTAACCAGAAAAAAAAACAACAACTGAAATTCGGCAGACATCAACAGGTAATCATTTTGGGGCTCAAAGAGAAAAACACTTTAACATCTTAAACAGCCGTGACAAAAACTGGGAAATTGAAGTTAGTGAAAACTGCACACAGCTCGCGATATGCAATTGAACTTGGTCTAACAACTACCTATCCAAGACAATTAGATGTACAAACGCCAATTACCCTCCCCTTTTTGCATTCTGGGTTTACAAAAAAATAATAATAATGACACTGTCTAAGATGTTCACTTTTCTAAGACAACCCCTTTTCTCCTCGACAGTGTGTGGACTTCTTGGACAACTTCGATTGTATTTTCCTATGGCTTGGCCCGTAACTTTACGCCAGGAAACACCTGATCAGCCTATGCCTCAAACACTGGAAACATTTTGAAGGCATGGCCACTGAAATGTCATGTTTACGAAAGATAGACTAGAACCTGTCAACCAATTTATAGCCAGCGCTTTCTTTTGCCACCTTTGAGAGACTACAACAATTCTCGTAACGCCCGCCTACATGACAATGTATGTCCAAGCAGGTCATTAAGTAACAGTTATAACTACCCAGGGGATCCTCATCGACCACCAAAATTACGAAATCGCGCGAGCAGTATCGTCGAAGTTGGAAAGCACTCTGCTAGACATTTGTAAGGGGTCAAACAAATACGAACTATGTACAAACATGTCCTGCTTTAAAATGGAGACAAACATCATGTCAGCTGAAAGCAGTGTTGGTCTCAAGCAAGCCTTGTTGACATGTAAACCGAAAAGGTGTTCCAAATACCCAGTGCTCATTGCAGAAAGTTTCGTCAAATCTCTGTTTGTTACGGGCTGATATATTTTAGGGATGGACCTAAGTCAGTTATTATCAAACGGATCTGTGTTTTGCTTCATCTAATTTTACCCAGGATTCCAGTAGGGGCGGGGCGTGGCGTCGTTAGCCGAGTGGTTAGGCTACCGGATCCGTAATCGCGAGATTGCAGGCTCGGGGTTCGAGCATCAGCTCGGTCGGACGTTGTGTCCTTTACATGGATTCCCTACTTGGCTAGGTTCTTACGGAGAAGATGGTTACCTCGAAGGTTCCGCCTCTTAA
>NW_004797329.1:1806673-1809932 GCF_000002075.1 Aplysia californica | reverse complement strand
AAAAAGCAACCCAACAACCAACAACCAACAACCAACACCAACTAAAAGAAACCATGATTTCTTTCCTCTATCTTGACCTCAGTCAGAACTAGTCCGTACCTTCTGCGTTCTATTTAGATCTATAGACGTTTCTTGAGATGGGTATCGCCCTGGATTATCGTACGGAATCGGAGTAGAATCAATACGGGAGGGGATTACGGAAACAGCGCTATTTTATTTCCTTTGGAGCCTTATTTAGCCTTCTTTTTATTGGAATAGGTTTCTGATATCAAAGAGCACTTGTGTTAGTGGCTGAGTGGTTGCTTTTTTTGTTTTGTTTTGTTTTGTTCTGTTTTTCCAAAACGGAAATGGAAATGCAGGTGGCAGTAGCTGAAACAGTAGGCTGTTTCCTGGCTGAGAGGCAATTTGATTGATTAGATCGCACGCGGTAGCTTACTTAAGACAGTCGCATACATAGTATTTTGAAATGGTGAATAGAGGGCTATAACTTATCCATCCATCCATCCATCCATCCATCCATCCATCCATCCATCCATCCATCCATCCATCCATCCATCCACCCATCCACCCATCCATCCATCCATCTATCCATCTATCTATCTATCTATCCATCTATCCATCTATCCATCTATCTATCTATCTATCTATCTATCTATCTATCTATCTATCTATCTATCTATCTATCTATCTATCTATCTATCTATCTATCTAAAAGTGCGCCCACTAATGCCATGCTGTAACAACAAGCGTAGCTTGTAGTACTAGATCGCGTCTTACTAGTAACGAGGATAACACTATGCTTCCCAATAATTCATATGTTTATAATTCATTTTTGATGTAGGTGTTTTACGCTCCCAGCGACACAACTTAGATAATTTAGGAGCTGGGCTCCCGGCCCTGCCAGTCAGGTTTACAACATCTCAACAGAAAGACTGAGATGCTTTATTATATTTCTTCTCTCTTAGGAATCGAACTCAGGTCTTCTGCTTTCATCAGCAAAGCGCCTAACCACTGCCGGTTATTCTAGTATAATAAAAGAAAGACAGAAACGTCTTCTAAACATCAATCTCAACTGCAAGAATATTTTCGTAAAAATAATATATTCAAAACACGATAGAACAAGAAAGAACGTTGTACAAAATGTATTTACACCGTCCGATTCATCGATGCTCTAAGAACTTGCAAGATGTTCTTTAAGTGAAGGTAAACTGTGCAAGGAGTATGAAGAGAGTCAGTGAGGGCGAAAAAAAAATATTTTTTTCTTCTCAAGGATGAGGGGGGGTGGGGGGCGGGAGTGAGGTGAGAGCAACGAGGTTGTTTCAGCTGCCAACACCGATAGACACTGTTCTCACCCTCGCAGTTTAACTAATTATTCATACGCTCAACAGATTTCCGTTGGATATCCTACGCTCAAATGGACGGGCTGATTGCACATAATGGCATATTTACCGGCTCTAACGCGCAAATTGTCAACAGACAAACGCTGTGTCTGTGTAGGTGTGTTTGTCAAGGTTTTTTCCCCCGCACGTTACGTATCTGGACAAAAAGGTCGTAGACGTTCGTGTAAATGCAGCATGAGTTACGTCTGAACGAAAACACAACCTGTGTTGATTTATGAAAACGAACGTCGATTATAAACGTTTACACACAGAATTAGAAAGAAACAGAGAGAAGAGAGAGAGAGAGAGAGAGAGAGAGAGAGAGAGATAGATAGATAGATAGATAGATAGATAGATAGAGAGAAAGAGAGAGAGATAGATAGATAGATAGATAGATAGATAGATAGATAGATAGATAGATAGAATAGATAGATAGATAGATAGATAGATAGATAGATAGATAGAGTGTGATACAAAGAGAGGGGAAAAGGGTGTGTGTGTGCGTGTGTGTGTAGGGGAGGGGGGAATTAATACAGTGCAAAAAAAAAAAAAGAAATGAGCACTGAAAAAGGCGATCAAAATTTTGTCGAAAGGGGCGTAAAACATCTACGATTACAAAATGTAATAAGTATAAGGGAGATCGAGAACCAGGTATACTACTAAAATCTGTGGCCTAGTAGTGGTTTTTCTCGACAAACAAAAATAATTATGAGTTCAGTCCACACGTTGCGAGACTGAAACACAATATTTCATTCAGCAGGCGTATCTCCATTTTTCCCGGATATTGCCTATTCTAGAATATTATCACAACGCGATGGAATCAGGCGCTCGTCAATTTTTGGGCAAATGTAGTTATTAGTATTATCTTAACCATATCTTAATTCCCATCTATCTTGAACAGAAGTTGGAAAATTAGTCAATTGAAGGAGGTGGGCAGTGGCGGTGGGTGGACCAAAATTTGGGTTTGGCTTAGGTTGCTTCCAGTTCTTTACCACCAAATAGCAAGCAATAAGAACTAAACAGTGATTATTATTCTATACTCACGGCGAGCCACGGAAGTTTGAGAACCATTCAAACTGGAAGAGTTGCCTTTGTTTTCCATCTCTTTGTTCTTAGTTAAATTCTTGTTGATGGTGGGGACGAAGCCGATTCGACTTCAAATTTCCTCTAATTAGTTTTCGTGTGATGAAAAAGTTGCCTTACAAGTAGTTCGACCTGATTTATAACTGTTCAATCTCAGCGGCACAAACACAATCATGCACACACAGCACTTCAAACATAATACTTCTATGAGATGGATTAGTCCGTGTAGTCGAGAAAGTTGAACGTACCCAACAAAGAACCAATGAGCGCATAGGTATCTGTGTCAGTGGGGGAAAGTGTGTCTTAAACTTTCACCCCATTGTCAGGGCTAGGAGAGCGTACAGTGTTATTTTTTCCCAGTCTTCTACCTTTTTACAAGAAGAATTTCATTAAGGACGGGCTGTGGGAAAAGGGCTCATCTTTGCTGAGCCCTAAAGACATTTGACTGGCTGCTGGGTTACTATAGTTGTAAGCGGTGACAACAGTGATCGGATAAGCGAGAAAGCCGCCAAGTTGATCACTCTCTGTTCATTGCGTGCAGTCATAACGGTTTCAACTGCTATTTCATTATTGAGAAACTTTCATTTACTTTGGAATGGAGTTGGGGGTGGTGGGTGGGGAGGGGGTAGGGGTTCAAGCCCGTGAGCCCTTCACTACCCACTGCCACTGGAGGAGGGGCTTGCCTGGTGTCAGAAGCAAAAAAATCAGTGAGAAAATGACCTCTAAAGTTTGGTGACTTCCAACGTTGTAGTGTCCTTAGAAACCGTTAATTTACTTGAGTGTGTTTGCGTGTGTGT
>NW_004797329.1:1805402-1806497 GCF_000002075.1 Aplysia californica | reverse complement strand
GTGTGAGAGGTGTATGTCTTTGATGAAAGTAAAAAAAAAAAGAAGTAAAATCCACACCCAAATGTGATTTTAAAAGAGCATAAAATGTGTTGCCCCCCCCTCCAAGTATATAAAAGCCTCGATAAAAATTGCCCAATGAGCGGGAAAATGTTCGTTTCTTCGATTTCATCATTTGACGAGTGACTGATTTCACTACGGTGCCTCACACTGGGTTGGTTGCCCCCACCCCCGCCCTCCCTCGCAAAAGGGGTCGACGAAACCTTTTTGAAACTTCCTCCCAACTGATCATTGGAGGGATGATTTGGTTCCGGTCGGTTCCGTTCGCTTCGTTTCGGTTTTGGTTTGGTTTGGTTTGGTTTCTGGCGGCTTCTGTGCACTGTGCACACTATAACTCTCAACTGCCCAGACCCAACGCCCGACATGTGGACTCGAAAACAAACGTGTTTATTATTGAAGGTCATCATCGTCCTTGTCGGTTTAACCGCTCCCGTGAAGGACATTCCGGCAAGCTCCAAACCGACAAAACTGACAAAACCAACTAAGACAAACCGAACCCCATCATCACCCCCCCCCCAACTGAAAGGCCTATAAGGAATTAAAAGATCCACAACAACACCAACATCACCAGTAACAGCACAACCACCACCACTGGCGACGACGACGACGACGACGACGACGACGACGACGATGACGATAGCAACAACAACAAAAACAAATACACGATACTCCAACTCCAACCACGACCAAATAGGTAGATGATGAGACCGGTTGCGACATCGAGCTCTCAGAATAAGATTATCCCTCCAGCTAACTCCAAACCGATACCATGAACGTTCATCCCCTGTCTCATTGCCCCCTGCATTTCCCCGACTGACGTCAATGATCACAGACAGGCAATCGCTCCTAACCCTGTCCCAAACGGACCACGAGTAGAAATCAGATTTTGCCGGTCATTGACTTAAAGCAATTTCTGCCTGGTCGTAGAGAGAGAGAGCCGACGCCAGATGTCTTCTAATTGAATGACCTTCACGTTATGTTAAATTATTGAGTGGGAGAGGACACGGGGTGGACAGTGGAATAGGATTTAGCAGGGGG
>NW_004797329.1:1802843-1804301 GCF_000002075.1 Aplysia californica | reverse complement strand
GGGGGGGGGGATTGTAATGTTTTGTTACAGTTTTGTTTCATTTGTTTGTTGTTGGATTTTGTTTGGTTTTCGTTTTGTATTTGTTTTTTTCAAGACCTCAGTCTACCTTTCTTATCCCAGATTTGGTTGATTAATTCATTTCTAGGGGAAGACAACCTGTCTGGATCATCACAAAGTCTCACACACGCTGCATGATATAAGGAAAACTGGGAAATGAGCTCATGGGAAGGAAGAAAGCAGCCTTCATCTGTTACAAAATGGCTTCTTTGTGACAAGATTATCTCTGCGTTATAACCCCATACTTCAGGATACTGCAGATTTCCACTGACGGCAGAGAGAAAAGGTTTAATGTGCTCAGATTCTCCTCTCTGTCTCTGTCTCTGTCTCGGTTTCGGTTTTCTCTCTCTCTCTTTCCGCGACGCGGGTTAAAGTTCAGTTATAAATTATGGATGATTTTCGCTTAATCGACAGTTTAGAATGAATGAGCAGCTCCGACGTTCCTTTGAAGGCCAACCCAGGCTGAGCGGGGTACAACAATCCAGCAGACAGACTGATGTACTTGATTTAAAGGAAGAAAAACTCGAAACTTGGTAATCGATCTAACGTCTTCTGCGTGCAATGGTGAAGTGCTTGACTGCTACTTCACTATAAACAGCGGCCAATTTGCTTATACGAGAAATGTCAGAAGGACCAATAATTAATTTATTTATCAAAAGCAGTTACACATAATTCGTAACATGGAAGAATAAACTCCCGAGAATGAATATAAAGCATCTAAAGGGTCTCTCCATAACAGATGGAGTTATTTTAACCAGACGCATAGATACCTCCTGTAGGGAGAATAAAAAACCATTTTGTGTCAGATGTGATACCGACTTAACAATCACCATCTGGTGTATGCTAATGAAATGTTCAAACTTCGGAAAGACGCGAAAAAAAAAACATTTTAAAAGAACTAATTTTAAGGATTTGTTCTCTATCTTTGATCCTTACAGAATTCTGGATTTTATATAGGACACTCGTATTTACTCAAAAATATAAATTATGTTGTTCTATTTTAAATGTAAATTGCTGCGATTTTTAAAGATAAATTTGCGCTTTATATTTTAAATATTTCAACCAGTTTCATTCTCAAAGTAAAACCAAGCGTGCCATGAACTAAAGTAAAAATAACCAACTTGCCCATAACAATAGTATGGTCTCTTGCAATTGCAAGTGATGTAAAAACTTTTGACCAGACCAAAACTGGCGTCTTGAGTTTAAATATTGTTTTTTGCCGCTGATCCTTAGAGACTTGAGTGGAATTTTCAAGTGGTAAAGTTAATTCTGTTGAGCATCTTCGTCTCTTTTGTGGGATGTTTCTTCCCCCTCAGCCTAGTTGGTCTTACCACTAGAGGCTGGGTCGATGGATGCGTAAAACATTATAATCAATTGAAATTTCAGCTGACGAGGTGACTC
>NW_004797329.1:1799804-1801538 GCF_000002075.1 Aplysia californica | reverse complement strand
AATATAATAATATATATAACAACATATATATTATGAATCTTCATCATTATTGTTGAAAAGCAGGTTAAATAGAGAGTCTTGATTAATCGTCAGTCAATAAATGTAAGTACACTTTTTTTAAACGTGTTTATTAAAACGGCTTAGCGTTTTGCGTCGAAGGCATCACTCATCATCATTCTCATCATCATCATTCTCATCATCATCATTCTCATCATCATCATTCTTTTTTAGATCCTACTCATTCTCTAACCACCGTAAAGCCTAAGTGATGAACTGAACAAATTCGATCTACTCAAACTGTATGGCGTTTGTGGACAAAGAGTGACCTATTTATCGGGGGACGTTAGACAAAAGACAACACTTAACCAGTCTCTAAATCTCGAGACCTGTCCATCATCCAGAAGAGAGATACAATATTAGTGCTATGTAAAAATGAAAAACCTTTTTAATAAAAATCTCGAGGTATTTGCAATTTTATAAATCCTCATTTAAAAAAACCCAACAAGATATCCACGAAAAACAGGAATAAATACTAGTCTAACCGATTATCATTTAGCTCATTGTAATGTCAAAATGTCCGAAAACGCGTTTTCATGTGACTGCCAACCGCGTGAGTGAGTGAGTGAGTAAGAGAGTCAGTCAGCCAGTCGGCCAGTCAGTGCGTCAGCCAGTCAGTCAAAGAGTGAGTGAAAGGGTGAGTGAGTGAGTGAGTGAGTGAGTGAGTGAGTGAGTGAGTGAGTGAGTGAGTGAGTGAGCGAGCAACTGAGCGATTAAGTAAGCGATTGAGTGAATGAGGAGAGAGTGGAAGGCGAAGAACCAGACAACAGACAAAGCCCCCGTAGTTCCTTTGCTCACTGAATGCCTGCTCACTCACGTGCATACCTCGAGCACCCGCCTGTCGCGCTATCAAAACCATCAGCAGTCGGTACCTTACGGGTGGTCTCTTAATCACCACAGCTCGTGGGCGGCTAAGTTTTCTGTACTGATTTACAGTCAGGTCATGCCCTCTATCTTTAACTTTATCATATGCGCTGTCTCTCATTCATTTTCTCTCTTTCTTTCACTCTCTTTCTCTCTCTCTCTCTCTCTTCTCTCTCTCTCTCTCTCTCTCTCTCTCTCTCTCTCTCTCTCTCTCTCTCTCTGGTTCTCTCTCTCTCATTCCCTCTATCTATCTATCTATCTATCTATCTATCTATCTATCTATCTATCTATCTATCTATCTATCTATCTACTTTTCTCTCTCTTTTTCTTTTTCTCTCTCTTTCTCTCTCTTCTAGCTAAATCTCTCCTTCTCTCTCCGTCTCTCTCTATGTACTTCTCCCTCTCCTTGCTCCACCTCTCAAAACTAATCACTTTTTAGTAATAGTAATAGTAGTGGTAGTGGTAGTAGTAGTAGTAATAGTAGTAGTAGTAGTAGTAGTAGTAGTAGTAGTAGTAGTAGTAGTAGTAGTAGTTCTACAACTACACTGCTCATCCTCCCCATCCTCCTCCTACTTCTCCTCCTACTCTTCATTCTACTACTCCTACTCCTCCTTTTCCCCCTACTCTTCTTCCTTCTACTTCTACAACAATAGTGACTACGAAAAACAACGACGATAACAACAGTAATGACTACAACAACAACAACAACGACGACGACGATGCTAGCAACAACGACAACAATAATGAAGCACAAAGACATCCGGAGCATAACACACAACAACGCATATTCACACCTATACCAGCAGAAATAAT
>NW_004797329.1:1775146-1797454 GCF_000002075.1 Aplysia californica | reverse complement strand
AGGGAGGTGGGCAATTAACCAGACGAATTTGAGGATAGTTGAAAAAGGGGGTGCGCGGGAGTCGGTAAAATCTAACCGTGAGAAGGACCGTTGCTGTATAATTATTGCATTTCTATAGAAATCATGTGTGCGTGTATGTGTGTGTTTGTATGTGTTTTGTGTTTGTATGTGTTTTGTGTCTGTGTGTGTTTCTGTTTGTGCGTGTGAGTTTTGTGAGTGTGTTTGTGTTTGTGTGTGTTTGGGTGTGTGTGTGTGTGTGTGTGTGTGTGTGTGTGTGTGTTTGTGTTTGTGTGTGTGTGTGTGTGTGTGTGTGTTTTGTTTGTGTGTGTGTGTGTTACTCATCTGTGTGCCTATCTATCTAGCGGAACAGCTACACTCGTATACAGCATTGTTCGTCGAGCGAGACGCGGGCTTTATAACTCTTAGTCATAGATTGTCCAAAGAGCATCGTTGGGAGTGAATATGTGAAGCAGCGTGATGAAATCAGGCTCTTGTCAAAATAATGAAATCAAAGATATTGGCATTTTTCTACCCGTTTGGCAATTTTAATGAAATTGTTGTTTTTAAGTAAGCTGAACAGCTTTTCTGTCCATGTAAAAATACATTTCTGTGTAAATTATCCCGAAAAACGTTGATTAAAGGTACAAAAAAATGTAAATTTTCAGTTTTCAAGGACTCTCACGCATTCAAAGATACCAAGCTTCGGCGGTCATTTTCTCCCTTATTTTTTCCTCTGAAATCAGGTTACCCTACTTACTTCAATCAGAAATATTTCGACTTCTATTAAAGATAGATGGGTGCTTTTTTCACCGAAAGATAGACAAACGAACAGGCTTAAAGATGACACAAATAACTCCACATGCCCAAAAATTGACAAGTGCCTGATTCCATCAAGTTGCCTCACATATCATCTTCAATCACTAAATGAACAATAACAGTGAACAGCCTTAGCTGTTGCTTGGGGCAAAGCAGTGAAATTAAAAGTTAATCATTAAAAATTCAGTACAAAGGCTAGCACTAAACAAGCACTTGTGAGAAACATACGTAATAATGCATTTACGAAATTTCAATGATTTAGTTTAGTCACTGTATAATATTATGAAAGAGAAAGAGGGGAAGGCAGAGAAGGAGATGGGCGGACAACATTAGAGAGTGGACAGGAAAGACGATGGATGACAATTTGAGGAAAGCAGAGAACAAAAATTGATGGCGAGAGCTGGTTTTCAGATGCAGTGGTGCCCCCCACGGTTGCCCCAACCACGTGATAGAAGAGGAAGAAGAAGAAGATGATGATTTAGGCCCTCGTCAACACAATGTAGATAGATCTAATTTACGAGGCAGGACACTACAACGTTGCCCGTCATGGCGAACCCGGGCAGGCTGGAATACGGTGTCCCCAGCTGGAAGACAGAAATTCTCTTGTTTTAGTAAGTGTTTTACGGCACTTGCAACAGAAATGCTCGTTAAAACTAGCATTTGTACTTGGGAATCTGTTGTCTCATACCATTTTCTTCCGTTGTCAGAAAGAAATCATTATACCTCTAATTATACAGTGCATGTATGCAGAATAACCCGTAGATCTAGTTGTTATTTAGTATAATGTACTTTATAGTTATTGTAGTAACAAAACAATTTTTTTTAAAAATAGTAGAGGTTTTACGGAGCTCGCAACTGCACAAGGTCATATTATGAGCGCCAAGGGGTGGGTGTCAACAGAGAAGTCTCTACAAGGAATCTGGCTTACTCTGCTCACCTCTCTAGCTTCCACAGCACAAAGTCTGTTTCGACTTTCAAGGCACCCGGAAATAGTGGGTCACAAGAGTGTGACAAACATACACAAGAAGTCGAGGAAAATGACGATAGTAAGGATTAGGAAAGAAAAAGCAGCTGTTTCCTGTTGTAGTTCAGGCACAGTTATGAGCGTGACATTGTTGAATCAGCTCATTAACATTTCTACTGAGCATAAGAACGAGAAATGTCCTCCCTTTCGAAATGGCCTAAAGACCAGGAGGGGAAGGGGGGGGGGGGGGACAAGTTCAGAGACCTGGATCATAGATGTCCTTAAATAGAAGAACTATTAAATACATCATGCCCCGGATCAAGCTTTATTCATTTTGTCTTCAATAGATTGAGGTATTAGCATAGTTTCTCCAAGTTCCCGGCTGTTCTCGAAATAGAAAATAGCAATGGCAATAACACTATATTATTGTGTTAGGAGGTTAAGCTCTATAGATTTTGTCTTTAAAAAAACTGGGGTATTAGCCTAGATTCCGGAGTTCCCGAATGTTCTTTAAAATAGTTCTTGTTCTTTTCTCCCTTAACCGATTGTTCTGCACCTCTTTGATTGGGTTGGGTTTTTTTGATTGGGTAGATGTTTTATTGCACTAACGACACAATTTTGGTCATTTAAGCGCCAACAGGTTTCACCGCTACAAAAGCAGACGTGTTTTTAGTACGAGTGTTCTGTTCCTCATTTTGAGAAACCCTACCAAAGAAATGATTAAACGTCTGGGAAAATGGAGAAAGCGAGCACAATTGAGCACGCGTTAAGTGGTGTGCATAGACACTAGTCCACTTTGTCGACGTTTAAATAATCGCTACCCTAGAATTACAAAGTTCTATCTGCTCAGATCACGACAAAGAGGAAAATGAGATATTTTATAGAGACCTTGATAAGGCAATTAAGCATTTAAAACCACAAGATGTACAGCTAATCATGAGTAACTTTAATGCCAAAGTAGGAAGTGCCCGAATAGAAGATGTAGTTGGGCCATGGTGACTAGGTAAAGAGAATAAACGTGGGGAACGACTGATAGAATGGGGCAGTAAAAATAATTTTATGACCACAAGCATCTGGTATAAAAATCACCCAAGAAGACAATACACTTGAAAGAGTCCTGGCGACAGAAGTAGAAACCAAAAAGACTTCATACTTATTCAGAAATGTTTTAGAAATGCAATTAAAACCTCTAAATCCCCGTCAGGAGCAGACTGAGATAGTGACCATGTACCAGTCATGTGTAAAATGCAGATGAGACAGAATTTTTTTTTTTAAGTCAGAGTATCAACCAAATTTTGACAAATACCTTTTTAAGACAAATCAAAAACTGAAAGATCGTTTCTCATAGATTTAAGGAATATATTTCAAGCTCTGGAAAACATAACTAAATCGAAAGAACTATGGGTAAAAATGAAAAACTCAATTATGAAAGCTGTGGAAGAAAATGCCCCCCCCCCCCCACCCCGAAAGCTAAATGAGCAAATTATAAAATGGATGACCCAGGACAATTTAAAACTAATGGAAGAGAGAACACAGGCAAAATCAAATCTTAAAAAGTATAACATCTTAAACAGGAAAATATAGTTTAAAAAAAGCCACGAAGCAAAAGAAACATGGATAAATAATCAGTGTCAACAAATAGAGAAAAACCAAAAACAAAGACAGCAAATACATGCGTCCAAAACTCAAATAAGTAAGTGGGATAAAATAATGCTCAAATACAGGACGCATAAGATCAAAAGGAGCAAATAGTTTAATGGACAATGGGGATGTCTTAAACAGATGGTCAGAATACATGGAAGAATTTTTCGAAGATAATGAGGAGAAGATCTGGTTATAAAGAATGAAATAAACGGACCACCAATACTGATTTGAAAAAAAAAAGTTTTAGTAAGAGTTTTAAAGGCACTTGCAACACAATTAAGTCATATAAGTGCCGAAGATTAGAGGTGTTACAAGAGAGTAACAAACATAAAAAAGGAGGGGAGATAAGGACGATAGATGGATGATAGGAAAGAAGAAGCAAATCACACCAGAGCACCCGCCAACCACCCACACCAATACTGAAAGCGGAAGTACAAGCTGGCATTAGGAAAATGAAACAAGGAAAAGTCACAGGGTCAGATAATATTCCAGTTGAAGTGATTGTCGCGCTTGACGAACTATGCACTGAAATGACAAAGCTCTGAAATTCTATTTGTGACAGTTGTGAGATCCCAGAAGATAAGATGAAGTCAGTTTTTATACTTTACCTAAAACACCAGGTGCCACTGAATGTGATATGCATAGAACAATTAGTCTTATGAGTCATTTTACAAAAATATTGCTCGGAGCACAAATGGGAAGATTGAGAAAAAGTCTAAGACCAGAGATATCTAAAACACAATTCGGCTTTGTTCTTGACCAGGGCACCAGAAATGCGATATTCACCTTAATGTTAATGGAAAGATGTATTGAAGCGCAAAAAAATCTAAGAATTATCAAGAATTTGTACTGGGACCAAAACGCTGCGGTACGAATTAACGGAGAATACAGTAAATATGAATTGATTAGAAGAGGAGTGTGGCACGGATGTGTTATGTCACCAGACCTCTTTAACATGTACAGTGAAACAATCCTTAGAAACAGAAGAATGCGCAATTCTCAAAGTGAATGGTGAAAATATTGATAACATCAGAAATGCCGATGACACAGTTTTAATAGCAGACTCGGAAAAGGACCTTCAATCTCTTCTAGATACTGTTGTAAAAGAGAGTGAACGTAAAGGATTATTGATGAACGTAAAGAAAACAGAATGCATAGTACGATTTAAAAAAGCGGGAAACCCTACTCGCAATCTCATTAGCAAAGGTGAAAAGATAAAGTAAGTCCAAAAGTTTAAATATCTAGGATATATAATAACATCTGATTCCAAATTAAGTGTTTCAAAGAAATACAAGGGAGAATTGCTATGACTAAGGCTAAGGCTAGTTTCATAAAATGAGCCCAGTCCTGAAAAACAGAAACATCTCAATGACTACGAAAATGAAAGTTCTGAACTGCTATGTATGGTCAACCATTCTATATGGCTGTGACTGCTGGGCAATTACTAAAGACAGTTTTAAAAAATGAAAAAAACAAGCAACAGAAATGTGATTTCCCAGGAGACTGCTGAGAATATCGTGGAAGAAAAAGAAATCAAATGAGGTTGTACTTGGCGAAGCCCACGTTGGGTGCTCACTGTTAAAAGCAATCAGGAAACGACAAAAGCAGTTTTGGGACACTTGAATAGACATAAAAGTCTTGAACATCTAGCTCTCACTGGCATAATTGAAGCCAAACGAGGCAGGGGTAGGCCCAGAGCAACCTACTTAGGGAACCAAAACAAAATGGGTAACGGGGAAAGATGAGGCATCCGAGCAAAGAAATGAAAGGAGAACCATGAACGTCGATGTTGGTCGAAGATCTGGCACAGGGTGAAGATCTGCTCAGTATCTACTTTTTAGAAATTTGACGTCAATAATTTCGAGTTTCCCATCATGTCATACTTTTTCGAATGCTGGCCTTTAAATGTCTTGATAACGACTCAGAAAAAAGTTACAATTTTGATAGAGCAGGCAGAACATATTTGATTTCTGACCTCATAGTCTTAGAAACCCAACATGGCTATAAATATCAGATAAAACTTTGTAATTCTGAGGTAGCGTCTGTTGGTTGCCTCACATGCCGCACTGGCAGTTATTTTTAATGAATGTGTATTTACGCCACAATCGACACAGTTTAGATCACTTAGGAAGCGGACTTCTGACCCTGCCTGTAAGGGCCAACCCGATCTTAAAGGGATACAACATCCCAGCAGAAAGAGTGAGATGCTTGATAAAGATTTTTCCCCTCTCATACCGAGCGCTAGCAGATAGACAGATATACCCAACAAAACAAACATTCTTACGCGGGAACATGGTCTATTTTACATCTCACGACAACAAGCCTTTTCACCATACCGTACTGACGCCAGTCCGTTGTTTTGTACGTATTAACTTTAGATGTATGCAAAATTACCCAGCAGCAGCAATCAATTTTGCATAATGCACTGAATAGCTTTTGAAGTAACTCAGAAAATGTAGAGGCGTGAGTTCTTTAAATAGTCAAATTAGAAAAGCACTAACCGTTACAGACACACATTCTTAATAATCCTGGCGAACATACCGAAAAACACAATAACACTACTGTGTTAAGATGTTGAGCTCTATTGATTTCGTCTTCAAACATTGAGGTATTAGCCTAGCTTCTATAAGCTCCCAGTTGTTCTTAAAAAGAAGAGTTTTTTTACGCTAACTAATTGTAAAGTTCCTAATTTTTGAGAAAACCTATAAAACAATTAATGATTAAGCTACTATGAACGGCGGAGAAAGAGAGCTATCCAACTCCTGTTAAGTAGTATGAACACTTCGTCAGATTTTGCCGATTTTGTTTTGCAGAGGGTGTCTCGACTGCGTTATTGTTAACTTCGATATCTTTCTTATAAAGGATCGTTGAATGAATTTTTGTATGTCTTTGGCCCCACTCTATTTTCCCTTTCAGAACTATAGCCTTCATTAATGTCACACCAATGATACGAAGGGTGACGGGTGCGCCCACAGCTCAGATTGTTTCATGCTGTACTCCTATGCGGGCAACTTATGTTTGAATCCCAAAAGATGCATTTTAACATAGGAAGGACCACGAATAGGATTACTTGTAAATCTCAGGTAACACTCTGTGTTTCAAATTTCTTAAAAATGAAGAGGTTAGTGTAAGCGTATGGTTTTAGCGCCCCTATCAACAACTTATTTAAGAAACGGAACCTCCGAAATTAACGTCCATCTCTGATTGAACTGCCAGAAGTTAGAAAAAAAACTGTACTGTGCTATGCATGAAATAATCAGTCTCTAGATCTAATGTTCTGCCTACATTCAATCAAGCACACCAGACCCGATCAGCAGGAACTCTGTCCACCCTCCTTTACCATTACTCTCGAGAGCGGGCGTGTTAGCAACTCTACATTTCTCCCAGTTGGCCCTATTCATTATTAGTGACAGACAGAAAATCGAAGGTGTCGTTTCTCGAAAAAAAAGGGGGAAAAAAAGAAAAAAGAGGTATAAAACATGTAAACAGCTTAACCTAATTGGCACAGAGTATTGTATTTCACAAACAAAAATGAATCGTGAGGCGCTGATTGTTGTTTTTGTCGAGACTGAAATGGTTCACTCTTATTTGGGTCACAGGGCTGTTACTCATTTCGAAAGCACGTAGAATGGGTTTTTAATAGTTTTTACCTATTAATTTTCTATTTTCAGCAATTTGTTCAAGGAGTGTTAATTGAGATTAGTTTTGATCAGAAAGAAAAAAATGCGCTACACATTTTTTTTTCTTCCCATAACTACAATCTATTTAGCTATATTATTATAATAGATGGGCTCAAAAGAGTAAATAGCATAGATTACCCGGACCTGACTGCGACCAATTTCCATACTTTTAGGAGTCCCCCAAGGAAACGATCACTTTACCAATATCATCAGCTTGATAATATAGTAACTCAGGCACCTACTTCGTTATCAAGAATTCCCCGGTTCATTACGGCAGATTTCTCAGAGAATTTCTTTTTTCAAAGAGACGTCCTCTTCAGACTAGTCCGTCCTATAGTGAACAAGAGTTAGAAACAAGTTGAAAATGTCTGGGACGACCCTGCAATATTGACGGTGGGGGGGGGGGGGGGGGGGGGGATGGCCGTCTTAGGAGGTCGTATTTGTCGTACATAGTGTCATTATAATGTAAAAAGAAAAACCCCAAAAGGGAAGAAATGTGAAGCGGCCGTATGTGCAAGTGATTGTTTTATACAGGTGGTCCTTAAAGCTGTTTCGGCAGACAGTTACTCTTTTTTTTAAAATCATATCATTGCTCTTGAAACAGACTTTTTAAATGATAAAATTAAACCAAGGGTTGCCACCTTTCTTGAAGACGACCAAGGCTTTTCTCTCCGATTTAAAAAATAAAAATAATAAAAAACCATTGCTCTGGTTATGGACTTTAAATGGTCAAATTTTACAAAGCCTTGTCACTTTTCTCTGAAGACAATAGCATCTCTCTACGACTTAAAAAATAGAATATCATTATTCCCGGTAATGAACTTTTCAAATAGCCAGATTAAAACTAGCGCTGCCACCTTTCCTTCAAGACGGTCTCAGCTTCTCTCTACGACTTAACCGAAGCCATTACGTATTCAAGTGCACGACACTCCAGTTCGTGACCTGGCTAGAGAAGACCGGTTCTCATGGTAATACAAAAGCGTCCCTGGTTACCGCACTAATGAAATCTCCACAGAGTAAAGAGCTGAACAGAATGGAAATTACCGAGATCTAATCGGAAATAGGTTAGCCAGGTGAAATTGATGCTCCGAAACAATCTTTTTTTCTGAATTATTTTTTTTCTGAGTTCTGTACTTACTCTCAGTCTGTCTGTTTGTCTGTCTGTCTGTCTGTCTGTTTGTCTGTTTATCTGTTTATCTGTTTGTCTGTTTGTCTGTTTGTCTGTCTGTCTGTCTGTCTGTCTGTCTGTGCTGCGTCCATGTGTACATATACATATGTATATATATATATATATACATTAGTTCCTTCCTTCTTTCTCGGATCCTTTTCTTTCTCTCGAACTCACTGCCCTCGTCTGAAACAAATTTTACAGTGGTGAACGCGCATTAAATCCCCAATACAACAGAAAAACAGAGTTCGATTCCCGAATGGGGAGAACTTTTTAGAGTATTTCGGTCTTTCTGTTGGGAAGTTGTATTATGGCTCTCTGTCTAGTTTGGTACTGACAGGCAGGGTCGGAGGCCTGCCGTCTAAATTATCTAAATTGTATCGATTTGGGGGAAAGGGGTAAAAAATTCCACATAAAAAAAGCAAACCCTCGAAGACGTGCACTTTTAGACTGTCTTGCGCAATGTCATGGCTGCTGCTTTTCAGTCTCTCTAATTGCAAAACGTACGCAAAATGAAAGGACAATACACCAGTCTCTTACAATCCAGTGCGCGTGGCACATCTCCACTTCCCTTTCCTCCACACTTCATTTGGTTCATTCAGATGGTGCACGCGATAATCAACAGGGAATACACCAGATTGCAGTCTAGAATATTATGTCCTTGGCAGACGCCAGAAGGCTCCATTAATTCCGGAAATATGTACTTGCAGAAAATGATGATATAGGGAGTATTGGAGAGGCAAAACAAATCGCTACACACGGCTATAGGTTGTGTGATTTATTATGCGCGTCTATGTGTGTGTATGAATGTGTGTGTGTATTTGTGTGTGTGTGTGTGTGTGTGTGTGTGTGTGTGTGTGTGTGTGTGTGTGTGTGTGTGTGTGTGTGTTAGGGGGGGGGGGGGGGGTATTAATGCGTCTTGTCTCAATATATCCAACTGCAACAGTATTTTGTGGTTAGTGAGTGAGTTCCGTGTTCATGTGGTTTTGTTTCGTTTCAGTGTCGTCTTTTTTCTGTCTAGATGACGTTCATGTTTCGGTTTTGGTTTTTTGTTTGTTTCTGTTTCTTTATCGTTCATGTTTCGATTATGCTTTTGTTTCTGTCTATTTGTCATTCATGTTTCCATGGCGTTTTTTGTTTCGGTCTATATTATTTATGTCTTTCTGTTTGTTATACATGTTTCGGTCTATATTATTTATGTCTTTCTGTTTGTTATACATGTTTCGGTCATTATTATTTATGTCTTTCTGTTTGTTATACATGTTTCGGTCTATATTATTTATGTCTTTCTGTTTGTTGTACATGTTTCGGTCTATATTATTTATGTCTTTCTGTTTGTTATACATGTTTCGGTATGTTTGTTACTGTTGTACCCTGCATTTGGATAACAGCTTACCCTCATTTTTATCGAACCCCGGTGGACAGCAGTGCTACTGGCCACTCAGGGCGATTTTTCGTCCCTGGAGACGGACAATTACTCACGTGGTGACGCGCTGGACCAGGGGGTCACTGACCTCCCAGGGGAAATGTCAACCATTAACTTGTCGCGTCGATACGCAGAAAACAATGTTAGAGACCCATTAATGCAATGCGCTCTCGAGAGCTTTTCTCTCACGCTCTCTCTCTCATCTGATGGGTTTGATTCTTAGGCTCAAACTTTGCCCGAGCTCAATCTCAATAATTTAGTTTCAGTCCTAGCTCGCAGAGCTGGCGCGTAGATGTCGCGTAATGGTTTGGTTGTTTGTATTCGAGCAGAAGGCATGAGTTCCATTCCACTGTAGGGAAGTAGTTTGGTTGATGAATTGTGCATATATGTTAATGTGTGTGTGTGTGTTTGTGTGTGTGTGTGTGTGTGTGTGTGTTTATGTGTGTGTGTTTGTGGGTGTGTGCCTGTGCGTGAGTGTGATCGTGGGGAGAGGGCAGAATGGGCCAGGAAAAGAAGAGCCAACCAAAGCGTACTTGGTTTGCTAGAAATGTGTAAGCTATGTTTAGTTTTATTTAGTTTTGGTAAGAGTTTAACGGCACATGCAACAAAACTAGGTCATATAAATGCCGAAGATTAGAGTGTTACTAGAGAGTGACATACGAAAGAAAAGGGGGGGGGGGGATAAGGAATATGTGTTTGACAGGAAGAAACGGCAAACAACACCAGAGCATCAGCCAACCACCCATAACAACATGTTGAAGAGGGTTGGACTACAGAGTAGAGTTACTTCAAGACCTATGAAAATCGAGCTCTTTCGTCCTATTAGACTCTTTTATTTATTCTGTCTAGAGAATGGAAAGAGCACAATTTATCTGTCCATTCGAAAATTACTCGATCTAGGACGCACATCCAGGGTAATCATTCTTTTTGGGGCTAACTTTGGGTCACCTTGACGTCATCCACAAAGATGTTTTCAATCTAGTTTAATTAAGAAAGGAGAGTTTGAATTTACTTTTATCAGGAGACAGACTACGTCTAGACAGCGATTTTAATCTCGAGAGAATATACAGTAATTACTTTCTTTAATGTACTTCTTTAATGCCCCATTCAACACAGTTCAGATCACTTAGGAGGCAGCCTTTCGACCATGCATGTCAGGCGAGCCCGCAGAAAGACTGACATCCTCTATAGAAATTTCTTCCCTACTCGGGATTCGAATTCGGGTCTCCCGTGCGTGACAGTGAAGCACCAAACCGCTACACCATAGACGCCGGACTGTAAATTCTTTTAAAAACTACCAAATACCAAAAACAGAGTTATAAACAGGAACGACGTAATTAGTCATTGTAGACGTTTTCTGACTCAATCAATCCAGCTAAGATCATTTAGGAGTGAGACTGCTAAGGACCTGTCTGCCAGGTTCAAACTGAAAAGAGAGCAAGGGTGGTGTAAAGTCCCAGCGGACAGCGCAGATGCTCGATAAAAGATATCCCCTAACGGCAATCGAACTCACGTTTTCTGATTGTGACAACGAAGAACTTATCTGCAACACCAAAGAAGCCGGTTAGACGAAGTAGAAAATCTCTATAGTGCAATGAAACGTCAAGCTTCCGTTTTAGTTTTAGTTAGAGTTTTACTGCACGTGCATCACAATAAGGTCATAGAAGGCGTCGCCTATGAGCTATTTTGTCCAAAGTGCCCCTTTTACATAAATACACTTTGGACAAAATAGTTCTGACGCGACGAAGCGTCGAAGATTAGAGGTCTTACTAGAAAATCACAAACACAAAAAAGGAGAAGGGATAAAGACGATAGATATTTGATAGGAAAGCAGTAGTAAACCACACCAAGGAACACTCCAACCATACACTTTATTAATATTCTTTCTTGTTAACGTTATTAAACTGTTATATTGCAGTTAACAAAAGAAATTCAACCATATGATTGTTAGTTTTCCATAACCCCATCAATACAACACAGACAAGCCTGAGCAGAGGGAGGTACACCATTTCAGCGGGACTACTTGATAATTATCTCCACTTCCTCTCCTGAAAATTACTTTCTATTTTGTGTTCAACGCTGCACAACAATTTCTATATGCCTTTTAAAACATGTGTGTGTTTTCACCCATATCGACGCAATTTAGATCATTCATGAGCGGGCTTCTGCCCCTGCCAGACAGGGCCAACCCAGGCTGAGAGGGATACATCCCTGCATGCAGAAAGATGAGATCCTTAATAAAAATGTTCTCCCCTCTCGGGAATCATGCTCTGGTCTCCTGAGTGCGACTTCGAAATGCTTAACTGTTATACCACAGACTGGTGGCTGTGCTACACCACCAACATCAGGTAAAGATATGCAGGGAAGAAGTAGATGTATACTGTCTTCACAGTAGAATAAACTATAACTTTTATGTAACTTTTATAAGTCTATCTATCTATCCATCTATCTATCTATCTATCTATCTATCTATCTATCTATCTATCTATCTATCTATCTATACACAAATCATCACAGTCTCGGTCTATTACGCGCAAATATTAGTGAACTTGTCTTCACATATATCATTCTGAACTATTATGCTGTGTAATCAGTTTTTGTCTTTTGGTGATTCTCCTGAGTCAGATTTTCACAAAAGTACCCCCCCCCCCACAACCCCCTTCAAGGCGTTAGGTTTTGACAGGCCGGAGGAATACACGGAAGCCATTGGACTATTTGATCATTTCCTCAGCTGTCATTGGTCGGACGGAAACTGAAAGTGATGGAGCCCGCAGTGTCGGCCCTATGATGTCTTCGCGTGAAAACTATTTTAGTTGCTGATTCAACTAGAGTTGGATTTAGTAAGAGTTTTTTTGGTATTTACAACATGATGGGGTTGTTTTCGTTCGAAAGATTAGAGCTGTTACAAGAAAGTAACAAACACAGATAAGACAAGATGATACATACTGCTGTGTAAAGTGTGGGTGCCATTGATAGACATGTTAAAGAGATAATAATATCTGAGGATAAGTTGCCCAACGAATTTTTTTACAGCACTATAAATAAAAAGATAGCTTTTCACTGGTTTGTTCTGGGTTGTTATGGTTTGAGGGTAATGAGGCTCTATTTATGCCAAATTGACTGTTGCATAAACACGTTTAATGCTCTTTTCAATAAAATAAGGTTATTTAAGAGACAGGGCCTCTAAATTCAACGTCTATCACTGATAGGACCCAGCTAAGAAGACTAATATTATATATATAGATTAAACCAAAGTCTTAATTCTTTTAAACTAATCCATGAACCCAATTTCTTCTGTGGGATCAAATTGAATAGAGGTGGACTTTTGGTTGTCTTTCTTGCTATATTCCAGCACAAAATGGTAACTGCCTCGTCGAATTGCTTCTTTGTACTCTTTTGGAATAAATCAGAGTTTTACAATGTTTTTTCCCCTTTAAGTGAAGCTATACTGTCGCTATTTTTGCATTACGACAGTTGTGTGAGACTACCATTGCACATGACAAAGACCTGAACATCGTCTTCGTGGATCAGGAAAAGCACTCGACCTGGTAAACAGATGCCAACTTTGGGAAATCTTAGAAGAATATGATGTAACAGGACAATTCCTGGAGAACATTATGTCACTATAAAAACAGCCTGTGCGCAGAAAGATCAACAGAGAGACAATCGAATTGGTTCCCCATAAGGTCTGGGGTGAGACACAGGTGTGTTCTCTCTCCGCTTCTCTCCATCACTTACAATGGATAAGATCTCGAAAACAGCAAATGACAAATCACTAAACTGAACGAGCTTCTATTTGCTTATGACCAGAGTATATTAAATACAGATAAAAATGAATTACAAAACACATCACAAGACTAAAGGTGGAATTTAAACACGTAAATATGAAAATCTCCATTTCAAAAACAGAAGTTGTGAAGGTCATGAAAACTCAACATTCTTATTGCGGAACACAACTCCAACAAGTAGATGGGTTCAAATATTGGGGAAGCATCTTCAGACAAGACGGGCGCACAGACAGAGAGATAGAAACAAGAACTAAGAAGGCAAATGCGGTGACCAAACGTCTAGCACCCCCCGCTCAGTCACAAGAACGTGCGAGTTGAAGTGGAAATCCCAGCTCTCAATAGTACCTTCATACCAACAGTAACATACCAGTGCCTAACATGGTCCCTAAAACAAAGCAGAAGGAAGAAAAAAATAACATATGCGAAATGAGGTGTCTCCGCAAAACCATCAATGTCACCAGAAGAGACCGCGTAAGGATCGAGAACATACGCCAACAAACAGGAATATTACAAGTAATAAATTTCATTGCGTGCCAAGGAGTCAAATGGTTCGGACAACTCACCAGAATGCTCCAGGAACAACTGACGGCAAGAGCTTACCAAACCCGTGAATCGGGCTTCAAATCAAGAGGAAGATCCAAAAAAAGAACAGGCTGAATGGGGTTAAAAAGGTCTTGGAGCCTCATAACATGCACCTCCCCTGGACATCCTTAGGATACAAGAGGAAGGAAAAACTGAAAAGTAAAAGAAAAAGTAATTAAAAAACCAATACGTACATCTGCCTGTTTTTCCTGTCTGACTCCTTCGCCCCCCCCCTTTCTCCACCCCCATTCCCCCCCCCCCCCTCTCTCTCTCTCTCTCTCTCTCTCTCTCTCTCTCTCTCTCACTCCGTCTATCTCTCCTTCCCTCCTTCTCCATATATCTCTCTGCCTGTCTAGGCGTCAGCATCCACTTCAAAATGTAGCCTGCTGCGTCTCCATCTTCTTTGGACAACTTGGTTACTGTACAACAAGTTATGTATCTTATCGGAAGGCAATAGGACTCACCTCAGTTACACTGAAGTTCGCATTCTCCAAGTGGCACAGCCACGATAGCCTTCACCTTCACCTCCATCTTCACCAGTCCCGTAGTCTGGCTGACCGTTAGGGGCACCACTGCAGCTTTTACAACATGTCTGTCTGTCTGTCTGTCTGTCTATCTGTCTGTCTGTCTGTCTGTCTGTCTATCCAGCTATCTATCTTTGAGACGCCATAAAAGCAACACTGTACGTTCACTGGCTAAATCCCTCACCCCTAATTCGCACCGCCCTCCCAGTAAACCATCGAAATCCTTGGCCACTGGCCCGCTGAAATGAACAGCGATGGAAACCTCCGTACACAGCCCGATTACGTCATAACCGGAGATTCTCCAAGATGTACACCCTCGAAGCCGTCAGGATAACACTTATGATCCACGGAGTGTGAAAGTGTACTTAGTTAATTAAATTTCCCATCAGCATCAAGGGCTAACGGCTCGCTCTCTCCTTATCAGGCGCGCTGGAATCTTTAAGTGTTCGGGGTTAACGTCTTAACCCTTTAACGCCTCGCATTCTGTGGTAGTTCTCCAAAATTAGAAGACGCACTGTTAAGGAGCATTTTATAAAAGAAGCAGAACTTCATACGTTTTTATTCTGTTACGTCATACGGATTGTTTCAATTCTTTGTTTGTTTGAGTAAAGAGAAGCACACCGACACAATAAGGGCCATTCAATGTTGGGGGAAAAGTAAGACAGAAAGACAGACATGCAGAAAAGATGAAAATGAAGAAGTAGGACCTACCAGTAACCCCCTCCAAACAATTGCTCTATTTTTTTTTATATGAAAAGGAAGGCAATAAAATACATACTATGAAATGTGTAAATAGATCTACGTGTTTCTGATTTTTTTATGATGGTTCGAAATTTGCCTCAACTCTTCCTTTGGTCTTTGGCTGGTCGGACAAAGAGTGTGTCTGCTACGCCACTAAAGAGTTAACCTCCTCTCTATCGTCCATTTCTTGCTCCACAGAACTCAAAAGAGGACAGGAGTAACAACGTTAATTTTGTGCAAAGAAAATCTATCTATCTATCTCTCTGTCCCACAAGAGCAACTGTACACTCACTCAGCAATTCCTCCGGGCACTGCAGACGCACAGGTTTTTATTTGTATGTTTGTTTGTTTATTAGTGTGTTGTTGTTTTGCTTTTTATTTATTTAAAAAAAAATTTTTTTGAGGGGGGAGTGTTACTCCAATCGATGCCCGTTAGCGCCGGGACCCTTCAGATTTGCCTCCTAGAATTGAGCATGAGCCCTCGAAGGCGCCTGCCAGCCTTGAGGTCATGGGGTGAATATATGACAAAGCCAGATAATTTTGCGGGTGAGCCAAGGTGACGTGGAAGAGAGGCTATCAAGCAGTCAACGAGTGGGTGTCGTGAGCCATGAGTAGCATGCACCTCTGGCAGTAAGTTCGCTTTTGGTATGACGGGGCAAATTTACATTTGTTCAAATAAAGATCGAACACACGAAGACAGTTAGCGGGTGTCAGTGTTTATATATGGGCGTTTCTTTTTTTACACTCGCAAATTGTGGCTGTAAGCGGGGCTTTGTGTGTGTGTGTGTGTGTGCGCGTGTGCGTGTGCGTGTGTGTGTGTGTGTGTGTGTGTGTGTGTGTGTGTGTGTATGTGTGTGTGTGTGTGTGTGTGCAAGATTGTATAGATATAATTTTTGTTAGAAAGGGAGGGTGCACGGTCAATCACAAATTACGAAAAATAACGGGGCGTCCTTTTCCTTACATTTTGGGATGCAAGGGCTGGCGCTTTGTTTTTCCTGTGATGTTGACGGGAATATTTTGTTTTGAGGTCGCAACTACATTTGGGTTTGTTTCTTCTCCTTTTGTTTTTGTTTTTTCTTTCTTTGTAATTTTGTAAAGTGTTTTACGGCGCCCGCAACTGCATAAGGTCATATGAGCGCGCGGGACACACCTAATATTTTCAGTTGGTAGGAAATTTTGAATTTTGCCTGGGTGGTTCTTTCTGTTTGGATAGTTTTAGGAATTTGTTATCCTCTATCCACAAGGGTTCGTCCTATCAGAGATGAGCCCGCGTCAGTAAAAAATGTCAGAAGGATTGAGCTCATTATACTATGCCAATAATATAAGGTGTGTGTATGTGTGTGTGTGTGTGTGTGTGTGTGTGTGTGTGTGTGTGTGTGTGTGTATGTGTGTGTATGTGTGTGTGTGTGTGTGTATGTGTGTGTGTGTGTGTGTGTCTGTGTCTGTATCTGCCTGTTTGTATGTTTATGTCGTGTCGGCACGTTGATTTAAAACGAGAAAGGCACACTTCCTTCTAACACCTTCTGTCGTGTTCTTTCCTACTTCTATGGTACCCTCTAGAAGTACTGAAGAGACTAGACAAGTTGATAGTCGAGTGAAGTAGCAGCTTCACTAGTCCTCTATGGTCGACCTGACGGAAAGGTCGTTTTCTAAAGGAGTATGGGTATGTTTTGACAAGCCCACCAAATACATTAACCGAACTTATCGCGAGTAGAGTAGTCAAGCGTTCATTTGACATGAAAAATTCATTCGAGGCAGGTACTTCTCTTAAAGATATGACTTGAATGACTTTACAAAACTGTTTTTTCGAAGCTATTGATCAAATTGGGTCATGTCCGCACACCACACAATTATTGTTTGTTTTAGCAAATTGGCCTACAGGGAGACGACTTTGAGAAAAATGGTTGTCGGTTTTGGGTTGGTTTTTGTTGGTTTGTTTTGTTTTGTATATTTTGTTGTGGGTTTTGTTGTTGTTGTTGTTGTTTTCAGAAAGGGAGGCAGGGGAAGAGGCTGGATTTAAACATCTTTTTTTTTTGGGGGGGGGGGGGGGGGGGGGTGAGGGGGTATTCCAAAATGTGAAAACTCATTTTGGTTGTGGATGAGGATGGGAATGGGAAAGAGAGCTATTGCACTGAATACATATAAACAAGTGGGTAGATAATTTTAATTAAGGCGTTATTCATATTTTTGCGATTACATATTGTCAGCTTTTCTTTTATTACAATATCTGTCTTCATGAATTCGTATATTTTTATTTGCATACTCATCTATTTATTTCTATATTATTAGGGAGAAGGGTCGGTTTTGTGTGTGTGTGTGTGTGTGTGTGTGTGTGTGTGTGTGTGTGTGTGTGTGTGTGTGTGAGTGTGTGTGTGTGTGTGTGTGTGTGTGTGTGGTATTCTCTCCCTTCATTTACTCTCTTAATCTATTTTGTCTATCAATTTCCATCTATCAACCTACCCATCTACCTATCTACCCACCCACCTACTTACCAACCTACCTACCTGTCTGTCTGTCTTTGTGTCTGTGTGTTTGTCTGTCTGTGTATCTGTCTGTCTGTCTCTGCGTATGTGTTTGTCTAGTCTATCTGTTTATCTATTTTTCTGCCTGTTTGTTTGTTTATTTGTCTGCCTGTCTGTCTATTTATTTGTCTGCCTGTCTGTCCGCCTGTCTGCCTGTCTGCCTGTCTGTTTGTATGTCTGTCTGTCTGTCTTTCTGTCTTTTTTTTGCAAGTCTTTTGGGCGCTCGCAACTGCATAAGGTCATATGAGCGCGCTGGACACATTACACTTTTTCAGTTTGTAGGAATTTTTCAATTTTGCCAGGGTGCGGCCGAAGCCTACTCTTATCGATTTTAGACCACCAAGGCATCTTTAACGTGCGAAACTTGCATACGGGCCCTCCGTGATTTTTCGCCCTTGTCCGAGAAGGCTAGGTGTAGATATTTCCTACAAAACGATCAGGGGTGTGGCTGAAAGACGGAAGTAAGAAGGAGCCAAGGAGTAACGGTAGAAAGGCTGCAGAAAGAGTCAGCAGCCCAGAGAAAGGGGCGAAGGAGGTGAGGAGGTGGGGGCTGAAAGAGCAGACGAAAGCAGACGACAAAACATTGCTAGAGAGCAGGAAAGAAAGTGAAAGGAGGCAATGTTAAAGAAGAAAACGTTTCGGTTGCTATCGGGTTTCGAACCCGGGACCTTTGATAGAGAGGCCAACACCTTTACCTCTAGGCCCCGAGAGTCCCCTGTCTTTCTATCTATCTTAGCCCGTCACAACACAAGCACACTTAAAATGAGTACGTATTGAACCAGACTCAATCACAAAATCACAGGTCGAAAGGTAAAAAAGTATTAAAACCTTTGTCAGATGAAGCGCACGATTTTCATGAATCAAGATCATCTTGACCTTAACCTTTGGCGGAAATATATTGAGAATTGAAGCCGATACAAATTACGCGATCTTTCCTCGTTTAATGTCAGTGTGCTTCGCCTGTCAATCTGACATGGTAATGACAAAACAATACGGCAAATTTCCCAGGAGAAAAAGCAACACCTCCTACACCTTTCTTCTTCTGTGATGTTCGATTTAATTTTTTCCTTCCCTCTCTGAAAATATTGAAGCTCTTGTGAGCCGTGATTCGAATGACGCTATGTCCGTCTGCATTTCGGAGGGCCCTTTATTCGAATCTCAAGCAAGGCATTTACATTTTTTAAATTTTTTTGTTTTTTTTTGTTTTGGGGGGGGGGGGTATTTTTGTATCTTTATTTTTGTCTGTTTGCTTATCTGTTGTTTTTTTTTTGCGAGTGTGTGTGTTTTGCTGTTGTTCTTTAGTCTGTTTTGTTGTTGTTGTTTGTGTGTGTGTATGTGTGTGTGGGGGGGGGGGGAGGGGGGTGTAGTAACGCTCTTTACACCCAATTTGTTTTTGTTTATGTGTTAATCGTAGTTCACAATTTGGATCATTTAGTAGACGGGCTTTGACCCTGCCTCTCACAGAGAGCTTGGACTGAAAGGGATACAACATCCCAACAGAAAGACTGAAATACTCCTTAAAAATTGGGTAATATTAATAAGTTAAGGATGCTGTGAACCCCCAGGCAGTACCGAGAACATAATGAAACCATAATGTTTATTCAGTGCAGAGAAAGAGCAAGACAGATGAACAGAAACAACAGTGGAAAAGAAAAGTGGAACTACCAGTGGCACTCTCCAACCACCCCGAAAAACACCAATAGAGGGCTTGACATACATTTACTGGAGATATCCATAATGGAAGTACAGCTACTTAAGTTATTTCACTTAAGATTTCTCTAGAAACTGAACCACGAAGGCATAGTACTCTTTCCAAGAGCCAATGTATGATGTCCTCAATGTAAATTCGAAATTAAATTATCCTGTGAAGTTCTATAAAACACTACCGAATCGGAAATTAACAGTTCAGGAGCACTGATAATCACTGGTATAAATGGACCCCCCTCCCCCATCCCCCTAGAGAGTTGCACTCAGATCATTTGGTGGCGAAAGGGTTAAGGCCCAGCTACATTATAAAAGCGGCTAATGAGAACCGAGAACTTAGATACTAGTAAAGTATTAATGTGAGCAATATCTGAATGGGTAGATTTTTGCACATTATGAGAGATTTTATTGTTACATTTCTATTATGTTTTACAACTTCACAAAAGACAAAGGAGGCTCTCGTGGTCTGGAGGTTTAGGTATTTGCCTTTCATTCAATAGGCCCCGGGTTCGAAAAGTGACAACTGCTGCACTTATATTACCTTATTGTATTGCATTATAAAAGATTATGTTTTGGGGAAACCTTTTTAGCTTATAATAAAAATTATATAGAATATTTATTCCCTTTGTAAACGTATTCTAACTTGTGAACTGAAATTGACTTCCTCTTTTCCCGTAGCTCAATTTTGAGCATCGCGACTTCCCTTTGGTTTTCCCTGGCCAATAATCTGGAACGAAATGTAAATGTAAGGGGATCTAAGAGTGAACATTGAGCCAAAATCCTAATTACGTATAGATTCTCGACAACTCTTCCTGGTCACACTTTCTCTGGGGAGTTCACAATTCGCCAATCTTGAAAGAACTAGTTTCAAATTATTTCTGCTGTAATCTATATCTTCTTCTTCATCCTTTTTTTGGCGTACCCCTGCTAGATCTCAGGAGTAGTCGAAGTTATCTAAATGATTACGGTTTTCTCACTGGAGTTGTGACATCGACGGCAATCCGGTACAGTTAATGACTTCGTCTCAGAAACGTGCGACGCCTGAGACTTAGCCTCTGGGTGTTTAGTTTTCGTAAGCGTTTTATGGCACTTGCAAAATAATTAGGTCATATAAGTGCCGAAGATTAGAGGTGTTACAACAGAGTAACAGACACAAAGAGGAAGGAGGAATAAGGACGATAATATAATAATACATTTGATAGGAAAGAAGGAGTAAACCACACCAGAACACCCTCCAATCCACCGTTCTCCAGTTAAGATTGTAGGAAGAGAAGAAGACCGTCTAAATTATTTTCCTATGTACTTTTTCCAGGGATCATTAAAAAAAAATCACCATCACCAAGTCGTGCCCGTGAGACAAATTTCCTGACCAATAGAAAACGGCTTTTTCCCAAGGGGAGAAAAATTTTGGTTGTAATGTTATAGAATCATGACCTTCAAAGAACAGTTCAGCTCTCTTTGGGGACGGGAACATTTCCGTCTGGTAACGGCTCTTTAAAAAATCTCTCATGATGAGCAAATTAGAGTTCTCTTTTTTTCTATCAAGTGTTTGGTTCTCAAGGGTAGTCGAAGTTATCTAAATGATTACGGTTTCTCTCACTGGAGTTGCGAATTTGGGACAGTTAATGACCCCCCCCCCAGAAATGTGCGGCGCCAGAGACTTAGACACTGGGTGCTTAGTTTAAGTGAGCGTTTTACGGTACTTGTAACACAGTTAAGTCAAATAAGTCCCAAATGATAAAGATGTTACAAGAAAGTAACAAACACAAAAAGGAAGTGGGAGAGATGAGGACGATAGACGTTTGATAGGAAAGACCACACCAGAATAGACTACCCGCCAACCACCCGCGTTCTCTGAGTGTGACTGTAGGAAAAGAAGACAAAAAATCGCCTTCTTTTCCTTTCTACTTTTTCTTTCTAATTTTAGACTGACATTTTATAAAATAAAAACAAAATCGCTTTTACCAAGTCGTACCCATGGGACAAATTTCAGGACCAATAGAAAATGGCTCCTCCCCGCGGGGAGTATAAATTTGGTTAGAACCTTCAAGAATCACGCCCTTCACAGAACAGTTCAGATCCGTTTTGGTACAGAGCCGTTTCCGTTGGGTAACGAGAGCCGATCTGCTTCCTGTAGGTTGACGGTACCTATTAAACTTAACGTGTTAATTGGAGGGAACATAGGGGTGAACAGTGCAACGACACGGTGGAATCAGGCGCACGTCAATTTTGGGGGGCAAATGGAGTTATTGATACGTATCATCTTAAAGCTTGTTTATTTGACTTGTTTTTGCCCATATAAAATACCAATCTATCTTGAATAGAAGTCGAGATATGTGATTGAAGGAAGAGAGGATCGTCTGGTGTCAGAGGTAAATAAGGGAGAAAATGGCCGTCAAAATTTGATGACTTCTAGAGCTAGAGTGGGCTTGGAATTTGCAAACTAACGTTTCTTATACCTCTGATCAATGTTTTATTTTTTAGTAAAATCTAACCAAAAGTGTGTCTTTAAATGAGGATAAAAGGAATTGAGTAAACAAAGTGATAAAGAATCTGCTCAACGGGCCGAATTTCACAGTATTTTTCGATTTCATTATTTTGATGAGCGCCTGATTTCACCACGATGCACCACCAGTGATCTCTGTTGGATTTTATTGTTGCTGTTGTTTTGTTTTAATCTTGTTTTTGTTTGTTTTGTTCTGGGTTTTTAAAAAGTTTTTTTTTGAGGAAAGGGGGGGGGGGGGGGGGT
>NW_004797329.1:1772990-1775046 GCF_000002075.1 Aplysia californica | reverse complement strand
GGGGGGGGATTATATGAAAGGTGTGTTGTAAAAGGAAAAGAAAAAAAGAAGAATTTTCTGACGTCAATGCTCCACGTTACAACAATAGATGATAGTTCCCCGTGTCTTTATTCCGTTCCGTTCTTTGTTAACGAATATGACCCTGATGAAAAGAATTTTCTTTGATGATTTGATCGATCCACTTCAATAAAAATGCATTCCTATTCGAATTTTTTAAGCGGGGAGGGGGGGGGGGGGTATTTGGGGCTTTTTTTGTTTTTTGTTGGTTTGTATTTAAAAACCAAAATGCATTCTATGTGCATAATGTTTACATGAAAAACAAAAGAAAAAAACACTGCGTTGTAATAATAATAAATAATAAATGACATTTATATAGCGCTCAACCCCGAATAAAGTACACAGGCTCTGAGCGCTTTACAATACAGTACAACATACAACAGTAACATGAAACGTTGTGTTCTGACTAAAGAAAATTATTCCAAATATTCATCTTATTAATTTAAAAACAGAAACGACTTCAGCTGACATTTGAATGAATCAAAAGATTTGATTTCTCTCAACGTACTTGGTAAAGCATTCCAGATCTTGGGGCCTTGGTATTCCAATGCCCTTTCACCCATTGTTTTAAGTTTCGTAGATGGTAAAATAAATTTCTTTTTGTCAGCTGATGATCTTAAACTGCGAGTTGGAATGTACAGTCTTAACAGATTTGATAAATATGATGGTGCATTATCATTCAAACATTTGTGACATATGGTGGCCAACTTGTACACAATCCTTTTCTCAACAGGAAGCCATGTGAGGTACTTTAAGCGTTGCTGGCTTTACACACATGCTTCTTTAATCCATGGGAATTAACAATGGACGATCTAGTTGAATCTACAGAATAACCTAACGGATAAAAATCCCATGGCGTTTATGCATATTTATGAGGCAATTGTTCAAGAGTTGTAAGACTTGCTACACGATCACGTCAAAGAACACTATACGACATTGATTGTTTTTTCTCTATGTTACCTTTCAGCGCCGTGACTCATAGCGTCCACTTCAAAACATTGAAAAACTCGCTGTAAGCCACGACATAAAATGAACAAAAGACGACTTTTATTGATCAATGGGGGAAGTTGTGTTGCACCTGCATGTGAAGAACATACATAGAATAATGGGCTTTGGTTTTTTTTTTTTTTTTTTTGTTTGTTGGGGTTTTGGTTTTTTTTTGGTTTTTTAAATTTATTTATTCATTTATTTATTTTTTTATTTTTTTTAAGGGGTGGGGGTTAAAAAGAAACTCACAGACACAAGAACGGCCATTCAGTTGTGGGAAAAAGGTAAGATAGACCGACAGAAAGAACAGAGGCGGGGTGGGGGGGGGGGGTTAATGAAGTAAGGGCCAACAAGTGGCGTCCTCCAATCACCCACATGCATACTACGCAGAATAATACACAGCTGCTGTATTTCAGTAGCTATAATCAGAGCCTTGTGTCCGTGGCCCAAAGAAAAGCCCCTATAATTATAATATAAGTTTTAAAAAGTGCTTGGGTCTATATTATTTACAGAACGCATCGTCATATAACACGCAGTATCTCATTTGTACGGACAAAGTTATGAAGTATGCTATTTTGGTCACCAATGCGAGCCATCGACATTACACGACATGGTCTGTCGGCCTGAACCACATATAAAAGCTTGTTCCGAGAAGCAATATATGGCTACACTAGAAAAAGACGCAACGATTTGAGCATTTGATTATTGTCACGTAATAATGTGATTATTGTCATGTAATAATGTAATTATTGAATAAGAAATACGCGAACGCACATCACTACTGGTTACTGGAGCTGATCCAGAAGCTGTACCTAACTTAGGAGAGAGACTTCACTCCCCCCCCCCCCCCCCCCCCCGAGGGGTTCCGCCATGAACAACAAATTCTGACTACACCTCATCAAGATACTTAACAGGTTAGTACCTACAGATTCCAGACAGATGGAGACTCGTTACAATTATCATAAAAAAGATTATACACAAAAAGGTGCTTAAATTGATACCAAAGTTCAAA